>NC_081140.1:22528117-22690617 GCF_958295425.1 Solea solea | reverse complement strand
TGCGTTAACCCTGAGCCATGTCTCTGTGGTGCAATCTGGTTAGCGCGTTCGGCTGTTAACCGAAAGGTTGGTGGTTCGAGCCCACCCAGGGATGGTGTTGTGTTGTATAGTGCTTTGTGCAGCCCACGCCCAAAAAGAAAGCTATTGGTATTTTTACAAAATGGTTGCCAGTTCAAATCCCGCAACAGGTGAAGTTCTGATGTACCCCTGAGCCATGTCTCTGTGGCACAATCTGGTTAGAGCGTTCGGCTGTTAATCGAAAGGTTGGTGGTTCGAGCCCACCCAGGGACGGTGTCGTGCTTTGTGCAGCCCACGCCCAAAAAGAAAGCTGTTGGTATTTTTACAAAATGGTTGCCAGTTCAAATCCCACGACAGGTGAAGTTCTGCGGTACCCCTGAGCCATGTCTCTGTGGCGCAATCTGGTTAGCGCGTTCGGCTGTTAACCGAAAGGTTGGTGGTTCGAGCCCACCCAGGGACGGTGTCGTGCGTTGTGCAGCCCACGCCCAAAAAGAAAGCTATTGGTATTTTTACAAAATGGTTGCCAGTTCAAATCCCACGACAGGTGAAGTTCTGTGGTACCTCGAGCCATGTCTCTGTGGTGCAATCTGGTTAGCACTTTCGGCTGTTAACCCAAAGCAAGTTTCTCTTGAGCTCTTCAGACTCCAGGCTCAGGCTACAGATGCTCCATCACCTATGTATGTTTGAAAAAAAAACGTTAAATAATGCTTAGCATTTCCACTGGGCCCTGTTAAAACCCATACTTCGTTTATCTTTTCTGCCAAGCATGCTAATGAACCCCACGCTAACCACCAAATCTGTGCTTGCCAGCTATTTTTTATCACTTCATAAAAGCTGAATGGTTTGTGGGCAAAATGAAGCAGCAGGATGCAGAGTTCTGGAATCAAAGGGAAAGAAAGTCGTGCTGTCCTCTGACTGTTGGCCCGTTTCTAATGAAACACATAAGAATCAGATTTTAAAAATTTGTGGGCAAATAACTAACAACATGTGGGTGTGAAATGGAACGTACCATGAACCTTTGTTTACACTGAATGTGGCTTGGGACTTTCTGTTGGTCATCTGTCTGATTATAATCTTTTATTCAGTGGAACAAATTTAACGTCTTAATAAATATTATAATGATTTAACTACATATGTTACTTGCACTCTGAATTGTTAAATTAGCTCTATTGTCTGCTTTGCATATTTGGATCACTACATAATGTAGGAGGGGTCAAGGAGTCAGAGATCCATGGCCCGTGGACCATATATGCATCAGAAATATGTTTTTTATTGCAAAATATACACCATTCATTATCAAAACAAACGTTTTGACATTTAAATTTTGGAAAATATTATCAAAGATTTAGTTATTTATAGTTATCTGCCCCCTCTTGACCAGACATCAGCTCATTTGAGTTTGAGACCCCTGCACGACAGCAACATGACACCAGTTTAAAGTTTATGTTTTTCACAATTATTAAGATGTCATTATATTTCATCGCCTATTTATTTTTCTCACGTCTTGAGCAAGGATGTATCAGCAGACAGGGAGGTCATACTCTGGTGTTATTGCAGTGTCTTGCTCACAGCCTGTTAAATGTAAAGTGACATATTTTGAACACATCACCATTGCACCGCTGTCACTGGGACCCAGCGTCTGCCACCTTCACTACAACATGGCTGCCAGCAAGGACAGAAAGAAAAGTCAGAAGTCATCTGCAAGAAATACTGACCAAGATTTCCACTTTAAAAAAAAAAGCCCCAATCTTTGCAACATTTATTGGTGAACTTGCTTGTTGCACTGAATATCCCTCACCTCACCCTTCCGTTCCTATTGTGTTGGAGAACCTATGTAGCCTTCAATAAGCATCAAAGATAATGTGTTTGTCCATTATAGGCTGTTGTTAAAACATTGTGGTCCAAAATGGCTGCCTAGCTGACCCTGGCTCCTAATATTAAAGGCTTCTACTGTGACAATGAAAAACAATAACTTATGCAATTGGATCATTGCACACTTAAGTCAACCTTAAGTCTTTCTTAACTCATTTTAGGAGGATCGAATGGCAGCCAATGAGTTAATATGTTTGCTGCTTTATCTCTCAAGCCTTTTTTTGAATAGAAAGTAGAATTTTTTGACGTCATTGTTTGAAATCCTGCATTTGGATTTTACCAAGTGACACAAACTCAGCAAACAAGGCAGGGGTAGCTAAAATGCTTCTTTTCTTCATGGACTCTGGTACAGGAGAGTGAGAAGAGGCTGTGAAAGCAGAAAAGACATTAACATATGTAGACGTAAGGCTTAGTTTTGTCAGGTAATCATAAAATCTGTTTCAAAAACATCAGTGGGGAGAAAAATGTCTGTGTCTCAGGCTGTTTCCCAGATGTGGCAGCACAGACACCTGAAATATCACTTTCAAGTGTTTTTCACAAAAATTGTCATTGCTGTGGAATTGTGTAATTTGTAAGCTGTTCTCCCCCCACAGCCACATTGTCTGCCCTCCTTGCAACACCCTTTGAGTACACAACTGTTATATCTACGCAGAATGTTTCAATCACAACATAGTTATTCCATCATCCTCATCATCTGCGTCCAAAAAAGGTAACACAGATGTTCTGCAACATCTGTGGAAAACAACCCACAGGGAATCATCAATAATGTAGAATCGTATACCTAAATTGTTGTGACTCATTCAGCTGTCTCACATTCTTCCCCAAACCAAGTCTGGCCTTAATCTGCTGCCGTTTCGAGACAAATTCACAAAGGGATTCGTCACACCTGGGCGTCAGGACGGTTTTTCCCTCTCCTCTTCCCCACAATGCTTCACATTTTACAGCGAGAGATGTGGAGATGTTTGGCAAAGCAGCTCATCAAACCACATGACACATAAAAGCTTTGAGGTTTAATCTGCTTTCAAGAAAAGGATAAATCCGGACACACATGGCTTGAGAGTGAAGTATTGACAGTGGGGATATTTTTCTGTACACAATATTTGTTATATAAACAGAACAAAATGTGCACAGATGGGTGCATCTAGAATTTCTTTCAGATGATTCAGCCCGCATCGAATTCAGCAATTGTTTTTGATTGTTTTCGAGCTTCTCCAGTCCATAAAACCTGATACAGGAACAACCACTGACTTCACCTGTTCGATGCAGATTAGCAGGAATCTCTAAGTGGAATCTGTCACTCATTTGGTTTGATTGGCATTGTTGGTGAATTGAAGCAAGCGGAAAGTGGTTAGATAAGCCTTTTGTCTTTGTCTGTTAAATGCCCTGACCTTGGATTATTGAGTTTCTGTCAACTGAAGTCTCCACCGGCGGCTGCTTATTTACCAGCTTTGTGCTTGTGTAAGGACATTGCGCTTGACAGGATGGGATGACATTTCTGAAGTTGTCTTCACAGACACTCAGGACCGTCATTAGTCGCGCCCTCACCTTGCACGCAGCGATGATCACTTGGTGATATTTAACACAACGGCTGCGAGAGTGAAAATAATAAATTGACATTTGCGAGGAGCAGCCATCTGCTGCACGGTGCGCACTGTGACGACAAATGTGTGACTGTTATTTGTTCATTTTGGGGAAAAAAATAATGTTTTGGACAGTGCTGAGAAATGACTGGGTCCAAATGTCACACTGCCTACTTTACCCAAGTCATGGCTGCTTGGACACCAAACTGATTTAACTAATGTACCAAGAGATGACTACACACTTAGAAATGTGCCTGTTGGTTTACTGTATAAAGCTCTGGAAGGATCTTTATATGGAACGGTGAATTATATTTAAGCTGCAGTAACGTTTCGAAATTGAACAAATGTCCGTTGCTATCCAACGAGTTCACACAATGATGATTAAGCCCATTATCGATGTTTTGTTTTTGTGTTGCGCTGCAAGGTTGGTGTAGTGGTTATCACTCTTGCCTTTAGAGCAAGAAGACCCGCGTTCGAGCCCCGGTTTGAACAAGGGCCTTTCTGCATGGAGCTGGCATGTTCTCCCCGTGTGTGTGTGTGGGTTTTCTCCGGCTTCCTCCCACAGTCCATTAAACAGCGTGAGAGTGAATGTCAGCTGCGGTTGGCACAGCGACCCTCCTGTGGAGGATAAAGCGATAGAAAATGGATGGATGTTTTCATGTCTGTGGTGACACAGAGTGATGCGTTTTCCATCAATGCTGGTCAAAATTGCTAGATTGGATATCGGACACATTAAAATATAAACTCCGATACAATCCAAAAATCCTATATATGCCATGCTTCACTATGCGCAAACTTAAAAATGTAAATAAATTTAAAAAAATAATAATTTCTTCTCTATGGGGGAAGAATATTTGTTACACAGTTAATTACATAGTTATATCTTGAAATGGCACAACTGTGTTGTTAACAGTCTCATAATTTGGTAGGTCTAGAATAACTATATCGGACTTATATCGGTATCAGTATACTCAAGTGTGTGATATTGGTATGGAACATAAAAATGTGATATCATGCCTTCCCTACGATGAGCAAGGTCATAAAATAATGTTGTTAGCCGAAACACCATTGGAATTTTGGCATCAGACATTTCCACACCCGCCCACGAATTAGATCCGCCCAATGGGGGGCCGGGCATTCTGCTCCTCCCTGACCATCTTAGGGCACCACAGACTGTTGAAAGTTTCAAATAAGTGATAAAAACTTTCCTTTTTTAAGGGACATTTTAATATTTCACTCCATCATACTTTTATTGTCATATTTTGCTTGTTTTGGTCGTACTTGTTTTTTACTACTCGTTTTTATTGTGTGCACTTTGAGATCGTCTTTGCAATGTAAAGTGCCTTATAAATAAAATATATTATTATTATTATGTCACAGAGAATTTGCCAGTCTTTATTTATATTTCCACTCTTTTACCAGAATTCAAAGGAATCTTGGGAAATGATTCGAAAAATTAAATTTGCCTTTATCCTGTGATGCCATGTTTGGCAACAATGGTCATTATTTAGTAAAAGTTAAAGAGTCAAACTAAGAACTGAACAGAACAATGTACTACTGTATATATAAAGAATGCATGAGGTCTCTGGGTCCAGAAAATGAAGCCAGCAAGAGTGTCAGGGGATGACTCCACTGGCTGGCAGAAAAAAAGAGAGAAAATAAATTGCTTTATTCATGTCATCAATCAAAATATCGAAATATAGACTCCTTTGTTTTCAGAAAACCAAAATGGCTCTGCAGAACTCAAGGCTTCAAACAGATGGGTGATGGCACGGCGTGAACCTCTACAAGTTTTCCCCTTTGTATTTCTTAGGTCTCATTACAAAATGTCAACAGGAATGTAATAGAAAGGCACAGCGATGATGCAGCGGCACACGCTGACTGTATGGTCTGTGGGGCGTCAGTGTATTGAGCCCACTTGGAATTATATAAGTGCTGATGAGGCTGGAGGACTTATGGATTTGTTGTCGCTCATCTTAAGATTTAGCCCTTTCTTTCTGCACTGTGGCAGCATTTAGCCTTAGAAGATATCCTATACACCATGCTGATGGGCTGTGAAAATCAGTTAAGTTAAGTTAAGTTGAATATATTATAAGCATGGGGATATTGCCTATTAATACATGTGTTGAGCAGGAAAAACAGCGTAGGCGTTCAGTGTTCTATGACCAACACAAAGGCATTTCTTTTTCTCTTTTACCTTTTCAATTACCCGACTCAGAGCTATATGGATCCCGGAGATGGCAAACAAAGCTTCTATCAGTCAATCACCTGCAGTGGTGGCATGTGCTTATGTGCCTTAAAATCTAAAGCAATGCTGTTATTAAGGCTTTTCTTCACAGCAAAGTCATCTGCAAGAAATACTGCCGTAGATTTCCTCAACTCATAATAACAGTTATTTAGCCTGGGCACCAAAGTCATTTTGGTTTCATTACCAATGGTCAAAAACACACTTTGTGTCAGGAAATCAGTTTCTCACATTTATAGAGAAAATGTCTCCAGATCTTGTCTTTCTATGAGATGAGAGTAGAGCTTTATATTTGCAGCAGTGTTGACGCGTCACCCATCGCTGTGTGAACTGATTTGGTATTTTTTTCAGCACCAATAAGATTAAGATAAAACCTCTGGAATCACAATTTGACTAGTGCCATGTTGACATTTTGCAGACCAGGCTCTATATGTCTATTTCATAAAACTGACATCATGGCTTATTGTGGAATGATTGAGACCATAAAGTCCCCAGGGAGGTGTTTACTGACGTTATAAATCAAGTGAGAAAGTAAACTCCTTTTTCTATATACTTCCATTTAAAGTGACTCCTTTTGCTGTCACCCCTGGTGGCTATTCAGTTTTTCTAACTTTTTGATTGATTAGGGTTAGACTTAGCCTGTTCTCCCTGCATGAACGTGGGTTCCCTCTGGGTTCTCCGGGTTCCTCGTCAGTCCAAAAACATGCAGAAGTTAATTGGACACTGTAAATTGACCACAGAATGTTTGAATTGTTGTTCTTTCCTGTATATTGGCTCTGTCCTGGATGTATCCCGCCTTTCGCCCTATATCAGCTGGGATTGGCTTTAGCTCCCCGCGACTCTCATAATGAAGGATAAGGTGGTAGAAAATGGATGGATGTATAGAAACCATATTTTGAGCGGAGGATGATTTTTTTACTGAGAGCTTGTCGTCTTCACACCCACCTGCAAACATACATCTATTGTGTGGTACTAACTATCAATTGCACAGTGTCCGTGTTTTACACTCAGTTTGAGTCTAAATGGAACCATCATTTACAAGAACTGTGACTAGTGATTGGCATTAACCATTAGAACACAGAGCATTCTGGCTGCTTTTTCCCCAAACATAAATCACATAAAAGGGTTATAAGAATGTCTTAATGTCTTATATCCTTTTTTTTTTCAACACAACCTATATGCAATCTGATGAAATAATTTTCACCAACTATATAAACACATCTGAGCAAAAAGTACTCTTTTTACAAACAAAAAGAAAAGAAAAACGGTCTAATTTTGTGGCTTCTGCACAATTATTGCTACTTTATATCACTACTGAAAATGCGATATAAAATCAATCATAACTTTGACTCAACAACACATTTAAAGCCTGAATAGGTGACCTATAAACACACACCTGCAAGATGTCCATATCAGGAGTTGTGTGTTATTCCCACGGCAATTTGCCATGGGTGCACCTGCGGCACAGATTTGTGCCACGTGAGCACTGAGGGTTAACTCAGGAAAATATTGTCAAATTTTCTTTTTTGTAATCACTGGATCATTTTTCCTTCATCTTGCTCTGCGGAAGTTTATCTTCACTCTCATTTCTCTGTCAGGAGATGAAATGTGTGGGCGAAATTTCAGGTGACGCAAAATTCATGGGCCTTTGAATTTAACCACGAGCAGGACAGATGATTGGAAAACTTTTTCAAGGATGTAAAATTGTGATTCAGCCTCCTGGAGGAAGAGTCTGCATCAATGGAGGACCTGTGTGATTCTCACTCTGTCTGATGAAAACCCTTAATATTGATTTACCTGATCAAGAGCGTCTCAACAACTTTCTCTGGTCTGCTCCGCGAATACTAATAAACCAGTCTACCGACAGACTTGCTCAGCAGGGACTGGAGCAGGACCCAGGCCAGATTTGAGGATGCAATATTCCATCGCCCACAATTTATGTCTGTGACATTTACAGTTGTCTCCAATAAAAAAAGAAATGTAGCCATTTTAAGCCAATAGTGTTTCAAAAACTGACATAAAGCCTAAATAAAAATGAATCAAATCAGCCTTAAACACAGCACACTGCAGTGCACACCACAAAAATGGAGGGAAAATGTTCATTTCCTACCAGAGAGGCAAAGATTTTCAATATATACTTGATACCAGCTTTTAAATAATAGAGGGAAAATCTAATAATATTTTATAAAGAGGAATTTTATTTTATAGCTATTTTAATGGTGCTCGCAAATTGACAATACTAATCTTCTTTATTTTAAATATGATTTAAACTGCAAAATCTGGTTTTCATATAAAACTACAGTGTTGTTGTAAAATGAACTGATAAATGAAATGAAACACAAATAAACTGAACAGTGCATTTGTTGGGGTGGAAAGCAACAAAAACTACTCCAAAAAAAAGGGCCATGCTTTTCTCAGAGTAAATAGATGAGAATGAAATCATCAAGGAAATAAGGGGAAAAAAAACACTCAAGCGACTATAATTAAAAACTATAGATTTGTTGTTGTCTTGTATAAACAGAAGGATAATTTGTCGTGTCAAGGGACAAGAATCAGTGTTCTCCTCCATAAAGTAAAGTCAATCATTATTTCATACTATAATTGAATCAAAGGTCTTTTTTCGGAGCTTGAAGTGCTAACCTGTATCTTCAGGTTTTTAAAAATAACAACAAAGCCGACTCTGTGGTGCAGTAATGCTGAAATCTCTGAAGCACTGTTCTCACTTCCGCGACGGTGTCAGATTATCACATTCAGTGATTGGTGATGAACCCAAACATCCTCACAGTGTGGGGCCAACAGATGAGGTGTCAAAGACGAGTTTATTTGGTTCGACGGGGGAGCGCTTTGCTTAAGAGGACTCAATCTTTTTGTTTTTTTGAATTAGTGCTGCTCCAAATTAAAGCTAAAGATCCACAACTCTTTGCTTACAAAGCTCTGACAGCAGCACTCGCAATTTATCACCCAGACTTAAATTTGTGCCTGGAGTCCACCTGGTCTGGTATTACCTTTTTTAAGAAGGTCATTGAAGGAAAAAACGAAGAAGTCACAAGCTCCAAATATGGAGACACAGATGAGGCTTTCATGTGCACTGGAATGTCCTCATCCTGACACCGGTCTACAAATCATGTGCAGCAGTGGTATTTCAAGCTAAAGAAAAAGAGCTTACTTTCCCAATTTCCATTGTGCAGAAAAAAGCAATAAAAGCAATCCCCAGTGGACACTTGCATGCTTCAGAGATGCCTCTTTGGGGTAAGAGGAGGTAATCGCGCATAACTGCCCAAAACATCATCTGGACATGGGAGCTGTAACCAAGAGCCCGACACTTGCCACTTTGGCAGATTGCACTGTCAGGTGGTAAACAACAGAACGAATGAAAGAGGACTCGTCTGATGTGAAAGGTCAGCGCATGATTGGATTTGAAAAAAAGAAAATTCCAAATTAGGGTCATTAATCATGAGCTGGGAAAAGAAAACAGTGACAGGTCTGGTTCTGAAAAGCTCTCCACTGGTACTTAACGGAGTGCCACCCGGAAATTGAGCAAATTACCTTTTTAATAGGTGATTTGAACGAAAAGTACACACAGCAGTGTCAATTGTTAATCAGGGAAACCGGCTCACATCATTTAAAGGTAATTTCCGTCACAAGAAGTCTACTTATCTGATCCTGTCACTTTTATGATGCATGTGTTAATCTTTAATTAACACAACTTCTCCTTTTCCCCCTTAAATTCACTTATGTCTCATCTTTGAGTTGAGAGGCAGCTCTAAGGGCTGATTACTTAAGTTGTAAATCGAGTACACAGTTCAGGGAAACCAGCAATGTTTAAGAGGAAAGTAAACAAATCCTATTTTTGCGTTCGATCCTGAATCACAGTCGCATCTTCCATGTATCCTTTGCTTGGCTATAACATTATCTGATCGTTAGAGGTTAAAGGGCCAATATGTAAGACATGCAACTTGAGTCTCCTCCCCAGAGACTCGAGGTTGCCAGGTCAGTGAAAGATGAGGAGCTACACTTGTATACACAATTTGCTGGCAGTAAATTGAATTTTGAATAAACTGTCAGTGCCATTGTTACCAGTGAAGCTAGTATTTCAGTTTACCTTAATCTGTGATTCCATATCACGGTCATTTTATGACTTAAAACAATACATTTCTTACATGTTCAGGCCTTTATTTACAATTTACTCCGTGTTAAAATAGTCTATTAACAATTTAAACTGAAGAAAAACAAAAATGATTTAGAAAAAAACACTGTACACAAACACCAGATTTCGAGTGTTAAATTTGAAATTTGAACAGTATAAAACATATTTAAAATAACATTTATTTGAGTATTTGCCTCAATGTCCAAAAGGAGGCCAGAAAAGGGAAACTATGTCACCTCTCTGGTGACAAAGACGCTGATTTGCCGGCTTCCTGCAACAGCGTGAGTGAAATTACCGTAATAACCACATGTTTACTTTGACGTGCAACTTCTCAGCTATTCAGAAACCGCTGGAAGTTAAAGCTTCACATCACGTAGGGTATCCTAGCCAGCATAATCTAAGCTTAAAAACAAATTGTCCCAGCCCGGGCCTGACCTGCCTGGTCCTGATGAGCTCAGGTCAGATTTTCACCTTCTACTCAACAGCAATAACATTTCCAAAAAATGTTGTTATGGGCAACATGATCCAATGCTAGTGGCAAGGTGCACAAACCTTCATCCTTTTCAGAGCACTTATGCTTCATACATAGAGGAGGAAAAGTGATATTATGAATAAATTACTCTTGTTGTTCCATTTACAGCAGTAGAAAAACAAGTTGGTCGTCGTTTCAATGTCAGTAACGGCTTGTTCCTCTTTAGTAGTAGTTACTTTAGGTCCCACAACGTCTTTTTTCCTTGAATCACTCCTGCATGGATGATTCAGATATCCTCCACTAATTCAGAGCTGACAGACACATCTCTGTCAGTGGAAAAAAACCCACATCCAGTGTAACATCTTAAGCGCAACCTTTTCTGAACTCCTAGTTGACAGATGGGAGACCGGTGCACCATAGTCCATCTCATGGTCATCATCCTTCTCCCAACAACCCAGGTCAGTGCTGCAGAGTGCACAGAGCAATTAACTCAGCGCAACAGGGTTTCTGCTAATCTATCACATTTCTCTGCTGGCTGTGTCCGTGTAACAAACTGCACCCCCGAGGGCTGCTGCTGCAGAGTGATGGCAGCAGCGCCGGAGCCGACTGAGGCACCACCACCACCACCTCTGTCTGTCTGTCTCACCACAAGGAGAAACCAGGCATCTCCCAGCGCACATCCAACTGTGTGACGCAGCGATGTCGGAGGAAATCTAATCAGGAGTCGCCCGACTTTCGTATAACTCATGGCGAGGCTAATCGATGCTTAGTCAGCACGGATTATTGATAACTGTTGTGAAGGCGAGCTGCACTCACTCGAGCTGCAAAGAGGAAAGACTGGATTAACACAATTCCGTACCACACATGTGTGACGTGTGAAAAAAAGTCCTCTGCTTATGTGAAGACATAAAGAGAAAAGACGCAGAGAAAGACGTGCGTCGCTTCTCGGTACATGTTGGTTTGCATGACTACTGTAATATGAATGTGCGAATGCCTGCATGCGAGAGGACCACAGGGACACCGTTCTCTTCTGAGCATCATCTTAATTAAACCAAATTTCCCTCAAATACTCTACAGGCAGCTATTTTAGATTGCAATTAGCCATGCTTCATACAGCTAACCATTTGTCCACAAGTCTCCACTGGTGTGTTGTTGAGGCAATTTCGCTACCTCGCCTGCATAATTCCTGCGAAAGCAGCATACAGCTGGAAGGCGGTGCATATTTAGCTTTGTGGGGGTTTTTTTGGGGGGAGAATTAGTTATTCACTGAACCTTTCCTTTCCTTTATCTCACAGTCATACGCCATCAAATGGCTAATGCATGCAGCGGCATCATCACAGCTGCAGTAATCACTTATCACCGGGCCAACTGGGCTCTCTGTCCAGCTTTGTCGCGTGTGAAAGTTTGATATTATTTACTTCCCGACGAGTCACTCTGCGCTTCATTAGGTTTCATCACTGTAAATGTGCAATGTAGTGTGTGTGTGTGTGTGTGTGTGTGTGTGTGTGAAACCAGACGCAGCTGCAGGTTCAGATTCCTCAGGTGCAGCCAGACGTCCACACGTCGCCGCACTTGTGTCCCCAGTGTCACTTGTTCGCGCCACATCCGAGGCATAGCGGGCATATATGTGACACGGAATAACACGGGGGATAACACCATGTCAGACATGTGAAATATTAACTATCCGGGGGTGACGGGAGCTTACGACGGGTTATTTCATCAGGGAATGTAGATAATGTAGGCACAGTTAAGAGCCTGTTTGACCTTAGCTCTGGATTTCTGAAGCGGGATTGATGAGGTAGTTATGCATAATCAGAGAGTCACATACAGGTGCTCTGTGCTCCCGGTGCCAGAAAAGGCGGCGGTAAGCAAGTGCAAGCTCAGCAGAACATGGCTAAAATGGGAGACAATGGAAAAAAACAAAGAACAAAGAAAGACTCACCTGAACTTACAACTGCTTTTTTAAGT
Source organism: Solea solea (assembly GCF_958295425.1). Classification (NCBI taxonomy): domain Eukaryota; kingdom Metazoa; phylum Chordata; class Actinopteri; order Pleuronectiformes; family Soleidae; genus Solea; species Solea solea. Next base: position 22,678,315 of record NC_081140.1, on the reverse strand, counting down.
GTACACTATCTGAAGAATGTTATAAAACCTAATTTGACAGGAAACATTTTCTTTCACTTTGTAAACTGCTCATGCCACCGAAGGCCATGAAGAAAATAAACAATTTTAGCTCACAGGACACTGGAGAAGCTGGTCTACTCCTGCTTCGATCGATATGTTTGTGTTACTCAGGTAACTTTTAAGGAAAGGGTTTCAAACACACAAGTAACATAAATAACACACCACAACGTCTGGCGGAGGCAGTAGTGGATCCTGTGAAGCTGAATTATTATTTGTCAGTCGACACTTTGGTGCATGGGAGTGAGTGAAATGACCGAATGACTCGCACTTCAAAAATCCAGAACTATCTGTGTACGGTTCCTCACAAAGCTTATCACTGATTCCTGCAGTATGAGACGGCCTTCTTATTTGTCTTATGTATTAAGAGTCAAAATGTTTTGTTGTTCTGAGGCTGTCTCTTCCAATAATGGGACACTCCACAATCGCTGTGTTTTGACAGGTTCATAATGTAATTGGAGCGCCCCCCTGGGGTGAGGCAGGAGCATGCTTGTCAAAGTAAAACCTTCACCCGCCATCCATGATCCTGCTGTTTTCACCTGATCCGAGGAGGAAAAATCTGGCGTCACTTTAATATCAACCGCAAAACCTGCGAGGGGAAAAAGTTAGTGAAAATACAGTTTGACCTATATGTGGCCACGACGGCTGGAACACACACATACACACACTGGAGTTAGAGTCACATGATACGACCCAGGAAGATTATCTGTCTCAGTTGATTTATCTCACTGGCACCCACAGTCCAATCTGCTATCTTATTTGGAAAAAGGTTTCTAGTTAGTTATCAACGAACAAGGGTAGGGAGATATCTCCCTTCCAAATGGCACTGAGCTAAAGCCTCTCCACACTTACGCAGCTTATGGTCGGCTCTTGATAGTGAAGCATTAAATTATTAATGCGTTTTCATTTGTGTGTGTGTGTGTGGAGCTTCCAGCCAACGCTGCAACAGCCTCTTCTCCATGGAGATTGTTTTTACACTTTGCTCCAAGATAAAGCTTCATCCCGGGGCCCCCTGACGCTGTAAAGCACCATAAGTAGAAAGAGTCATCCGAAAGACTTAGTGCCACTGCTGACAGAGCCGCTGCCTCATGCCCACAAAAATACTTACACACGGAGTGCGACATCATTATCACTGCAACTTTTTCTGTCACATTAAGAGAACGTGACATATTCCAGTGGTTCTAATTAGACTCAAGTTTAATTACGTCTTTTACCAAAGTATTAATTCAGACATCTCTTCCTCGGCATCCCAGCTAATTCCAACGTGATGCTGAATCTGCCACCGTTCGCATACACCACTTCAAAGAAGAAACCTAAGATGAGACAGTGTCACGGGAAAAAAAAACCCAACCCAATTAAAATGATTATATATAGAAATAATACACAAGGAAGTGAGTTCTAGCATAGTATAGTGTCTAAAAATCTGATTATATACGTATGTATACTCAATTATTATGATAGCCTACACATGGTGAAAAAGTATCATAAAATATGTTGAAATACATAATAATCGTCAATAATTAAATACAAATACATGCTGCAGTGATTTGTCATGGAGTTAGTGGCCACACTTGATTAAATCATCCCATGGATTTGTAGTTTAATCTGAATTTATTTGACTCCCATTCATTTCTGTAGTCCAACATATGAATATTAAAATAGCCCTCATGTCATGTGACACACTGACCCCAAACCAATGCAGAATTATAATATCCATGTCGTGTACGGCTTCAGGTAATGATTATTTTCATAAGCGATTCATCTGTCCCTTATTTTCTCAGTCATTGTTTGGTTCATAAATGTCACTAAATGTTGAAAATGTTCAGTTTTAATTACTTCTTTGTTGGAGCATGGAGCAAAGAAACACTTATTCACATTTAAGAAAAAAAATCATATTTAATTATAAAAAACATTGAGACTAGTCATAATTTTATTTTAGAGGCAACATAAAATACCTTTATACGTCTGAGGTCTCAAACTAGCGGGCCCTCCGGTCCATTTCATGTGACCCACCACTTAATATCTAGCTATAAAGGAGTTATTTATCTATGTTATTTTTAGGAATAGATTCATTTTGCATCATAAATACATTGCCATTGTGAGCTATATGTTGTTGCATACCAACAAAGACACTTTTATTTTGAAATTCTGTGAAATATCTATGATTGCGATATCACGATGATGATTTCATGTTATAATTTTAAGCTCATCATCATTCACCCTTCTTTTCAATAGTTGCTTTATTGTAGCCCTGTTTTATGTTGTTGAAGAAATTAGGGCTGCAACAAATATTTGCTTATTAACCGATTACTAAATTAATCCTCAACTATTTTGATGATTGATTACTTGTGTTGAGTGTTTGTTTTTTTTCAAATAACTAAAGCACGCTTCCATTTTTCAGCTTCTTAAATGTGAATATTTGCTGTGGTTCATATCACAAAAAGAAATCAGTAAAACTGAATCATTCAGGTTTGTGGACAAAACAAGACATTTTGAGAACACCATCATTTCCAGGTTTGGTAAACACCAGGTCAACATTTTTCAACTTTTACTGACATTTACGGAGTATGAGGGCCAAAAAATCCCAACTAATCTTTTGAGAATAAAGTCGTAATATTATGAGATATTGTATCATTATTTAGTTTCATTTTAAAAATGCAAAGGTGTCAAGTTTCTCATCTTTTCACAGGTTGCACCTTTTTCTCATAATATTACTACTTTATTTGCATAATGTTACGACTTCATTCTCGGAAAATTATGACTCTATTATGACTTTATTCTCGAAATATTAAAAAAAAAAATTCTCTTGAGTTTGGCCCTAATACACTATTGTACCAAACAAATAATTAATCGAGGAAATAATCGCCAGATGAATCGGTTATGAAAATAATCATTTGCAGTACTAGAGGAAATAGATTTTTTCTTTTAGAAGTTTTGATTTCAGGTTTGAGTCAGAGATCTCAAATCAGAATTGTATAATGACTTTATTTATGTATCTGTTTGTTTGTTTTTATGTATTATTTGGGTTGATTTGGGTCAAGTCCTTTAGGGAAACCTACCCAAAAGTAACCAGCAGGAGTCACACCACCTCTGCTTTAATGATGGGGGTGAAGAAGCGGAAGTGAGGAGCCGGAGCAGAGCAGGAAACTTTTTTTTTTTTTTTTTTTTTTTTTTTTGGAGAACTTGGAGTCAGTCGGCTGTTTCAAACCCGAAGCTGCGCGATGAAAAGTTGAAGTGTTTTTCTTTCTTAAGAAAAGCGGCAGAGTCACACACAGAAGAGTTTTGACGGAGTCATTGACGCTGTTGGTTCGGTCGCGATGGGACTCCCCACTCTGGAGTTCAGTGACTCCTTCCTGGACAGTCCGGACTTCAGAGAGCGGATCAAATGCCATGAGATAGAACTGGAACGCACCAACAAGTTCATCAAAGAGCTCATCAAGGATGGCAACATGCTCATCACTGCGCTCAAGAGTAAGTTTCCGCGCGTGTCTTCCCCTCCACTCCCACGACGACTGTGCCTCGGCAACTGTAGTCGCACCTGAAACCCACGGGGCGACCTGTAATTAGAGGATGCTGTGGTTTAATTCCACTCTTGTGTGAGTGCGAGTGTGTGACATTGTCAATCACTGCTGAATAAAGCTGTGGTCTCACATTGAGAGACACTCGTGTCTACTTTAACTCCACAGGGGCAAAGCAGTCCTGAGTGATTATTGGGAGCTTGTTGTTGTTGTAATTCCAGCACATTTTTTGGTTCCCCTGTATTTTTCCCTGCCTCCTGGCTACACTACAGGCTCAGGCTTGTCCAGCAGCACAGTCAGAGCTGCTGCTGTAAATGACTTTACTCCGCTCCACTACCTGCTCTTAAAGCCACATGTGGAAACCATTAAGATTTCAAGAGTGAAATTGCGTGATGTGAAAATAATTGAGTCACTAAAGTTATACAATTGTGAAATAAAAGTGGTTTGAGTTGTGCTGTGTGTGTGGGATCGAAGGGAAACTTGTTTGCGAGGCCTGAGGGTGAAAAGCTGAATATTTTGGTTGAAGCCAAGTCGTAACATCCTTTGACTTTTGGTGTTCACAAGGATTGGGAATGCTTTTAAATATATTAAGATTAAGATTAATTGAATATTATTTGACATATTCATTAAGGAGAATAACTTCTTTGTGATATTATTAGACCTTTTTTTTGTTTTTGTTCAGTTTGATACCGATATACTCCTTTTCAAATAAGGGACGGCATGATACCACTTCTTTTTGTGTCCGATACCGATATCGCAAACAAGATTGTGTACAGATATCAGTCCGATACAGTCATTTTAGACCTTTTTAAACTATGAAGCTGTTAACAACACATTTTTCAATCCAGCGAGTATCAGATTGGCTCATTGCTAGATGTTATCATTAGTGATAGAATAGAATAGCGGTAAATTGTATAACATGAAAAAGATTTGCTTGATTTCCACCCGTGGTGCATCTCTCTCAGTTTGAGCTACACTGTTTAATGGAAATGACCTTCAAAGTCATTTGCTGTGAGTTTATATATGGTGATGCACATTATATGCATTATGCATATTATATTATATTATTTTCAGTTCACTGCTTCTCTACAATTATGGATACATACTTTACTGCATGATTCACTGTTTTTGTACTTGTGACTCAGACAGTTTGACACCAGTCCTGATTGTCTGGACTTGTGAGTTGATTTTAGGACTGGATGATTTTGAAAGAATATCTAATTGCGATGATTTTTGATGATCTTCTCATTTTTATTAAAAAGAAAAAAACATATTTAACATGATTACTGTGGGATATTTGTGCAGATCTGTGGGACGGAGATGTTCCCTTCTGTCCGGAGAATAAGACGTGCATGGATCAAGACAAAATTCATCTAAAATGATATTTTGACAGACATTTTGGCTTTAAAAAATATTACAATATTACAACGATAGCCTGTATTGCGATTTTGCAAACATTTCCCGAGTTGATTTGATCATGAGCACTGATGACATGGACTTTTTTTGTGTTAACTGCAGTTGAACTCAAAAGTTGAAGATGAGAACTCAAACAAACAAAGTGAAGGACAATAAACCAGTTGACCAAGTTCACCGGTCACTCTCCGACCAGCCCTGCCACCCCCAACCTCGCTAACCCTCCCCCACTCGTCTCCACCACCCAACTTCTGTTAGTTTTTATGCTTTATTTGTGATACGAAATTTGAATATTGCAATATGATGTTGTGGAGTTTTAATATAGCTGACTTACGTGCACCCCGGAAATATGGAAGTTAGACAGTTAAGTCTTAAAATGCCTGAAGAGATGCGCTGAACTGTGCAACCGGTTTTAAACTCGACTTGAACTCAAGTCGAGCTGCAACTAACAATTGTTTTCATAATTAATCTCAAAACCTTGCCGTCTGGTCTAGTGCACAAACCAAAATCTTTCAGTTTTAATGATTTCTTTGTTATATGGAGCAAAGAAACCAGAAAATATTCACATTTAAGAAGAACACTCAAGTTGATTAATAGATTGTCAAAATAGTTGATGATTAATTTAGTAATCGATTAATAGTCAATTAACTATTGCAGCCCTAGACTCGGGTTCAAACTCAACTACACAACACTTCTCCGCTGTTTTCTCGTGTGTTTCTCGGCAGGTACGGCCTGTTGTCTCTCGGTGCTGTTGAATTCAAACATCTCTTACCCTCTTCTTCTTCTTTTTTTTTTGCCAGGGAAACTTTTTTTAGTCAGTGGGCAGAGCAGCACAGGTGGAGAGGAGAATCGTGCTGAATGGTTTATTCATGGTGGTGAGGTTCAGTCAGCAGCACAGTGTCAAAGGTTCAGGCAAACAGTTTAATACTAAATAAGACCTTGATGCTCCGCGTGATGCTTTGCATATAAGAGCAAATCATAACTTTGATTGCCTTTGATTGAGTTTTTCATACAGGAAAACCTTCTGTTCTGAACATTTAAAGTGTAAACTGTTGTAGTAAATAATCCCAAACTCAACCAACTATAGTTTAAAAGGGATTAGCGGTTGTATTTGTCTTTTCTTTGTTTTGATTGGTGGGTCCATCCTTTACAGGAAAAACCCAGTTTCGGTTGGGGGGGAGTGAGAGTGCAGGAAGCATAGAGACGGAAGTAAATTATTGATGGTATTTAACTTTAGGACACCACCGAGGTTTATGGCCGTTTATGACCTGCCGACAGTGGTGACATTACTGGAAGACCTTCATGCGACTCCTTTTTTTTTAATAGTAATCATCTCAAGTTTGATCACTGAAATAGTATGTTGTAATTTATGCCTTTGCCTGTGTGAATAAGGCATGTTGAGCCAAGCTTGACTTTCATGTTAATAGATTACCTGTAAAATAGGTCAGCGGAATAATGAAAGTGTGTGTAACGCCAGAACAGTGTGTGTAGTCCACGGGAAGATGGTCAAATGTCTAGACAAGACGAGTGTTGTTATTTTTTACTACTCCAAATCAGTAATACTTTATTGATCCCTGGAGAAAATCGGGTTTCACTCCAGTTGCTCCAGCCAAGAGTAGAATTGCAATAAATAGAGAGAGAAAATATAAGCTAGTATGTTAAAATAATGTGGTTTACACGACAATGTACACTCGCTGGTCACTTTAATAGGTACACGGGTCATGCTAAAGTTTGACACGTTGTGTGTGTGTGTGAGGTACTGCTTCCGTTCTATCGTTTCAAACCACTCTGGCATCAACAAGGCACTTTCACCCAGAGGAATTGCTGCTTACTGGGTATTTTCTCTTTTTATGATCATTCTCTGTAAACCCCAGACATGGTTGTGCATCAGAGTCCCAGGAGATCGGCATTTTCCGAGATGCCCAGACCAGCCTGTTTGGCACCAACATTCTACACTGCAACACTGCTGCTCTGTTTGAACTTCAGCAGGTCTTGAACATGTCTGCATGCCGAAAAAGCACATGATTGGCCGATTAGATAGCAGTTAAACAGGTGTACCTAATGAATGGCCTGTTTGTGTATACAGAAAGGGAATAAGACTAATGAGAAATACAGTGTGCAATAGAGCAGCTGAGAAATAAATACACATTGTTGGTATATCTCAGACACATTTATAGTACTGAACAGGCGAATGATGAATTCTAATGGCTTATGTGTTGACAAGGTGAAATAAGTCCACAGTCGGTGAGTGTCTGACACCCTGAGTGGGAGTAGATGTAATGTCTGATGACCACAGGCAGGAATGTGGTGCATTTGCTTGAATTATAGCCTGTTTCTCAAAGTACTGCTCTGCTCTGCTAGTGTGTCAATAGAGTGGGTGGGAGACACTGTCCAAATATTGGACAGCGTCATCCTTTTGTGGCACTGCATTCAGAGATGTATTAAGAGATTTTTTTTTTTTGGGGGGGGGGGGTCCAGGAGAAAAGGACAGAGAGGGCCCTTTATCGATTAGTTTTGAGGTTTTCAACCAGTCTGTCATTGCACTCTAATGTACGTCCAATCATAAGATTTAAGGGCATTCTCACAAAATTGCTGTTGAAGCTCTCAGGCACAAAGTCCTGATTTAACGTTCCAAAGTCCGACTTCACTTCCTCAACGTCGTGGCCCGTTCAAATCCAATTTGAAAGATTAACAGAGAAACAGTGAACGGCGTAATTAAACTTTACAGCAGTTGTTGCTGAAATAAGTATGTAGTAAAAATGTTTAGTGTGGGACAAAACAAAGGGTCATCAATATGCAAACATGATCTCAAGAGTTGTAGAAAGTTTTGCAGGTTTTCTAGTAGACATTTTCGATGACGATTGTGCTCTTACTATTTCCAAGTCCCCTAATTGTGTTCCAGGTGAAAATTAGTTCTGTCTCCAGATGCTTTAAAATAACATCGCCTTACTGTCTGTGCCGTGTTCTTCACACCTGTTGTCAATAACAAACAATGGCTTTTATTAATCCCTCTGCTTGGCTGCAGTTCACCAGAGGCACTAATTAATTCTGTTGCGAGTGAAGTGGGAGAAATGACAGATACAGGGGCAGATGTGGTAGAAGTTTAATGGCCAGTGTGAAAGAAGGTCAGTGCGAAACCGAAAAAAGTTACCTGCAGCATTTATAGCTTTAACTAATCTAGACATTTCACTAAAAAATGAATAAATGGCTGTGTCATTATCTGTGATCTTAGGTAGCATTCAAGGCTACTTTGTAAAGATTGGATTTTTCCAAAGGCAAAAATGTGCTAAAATACTTAAAACATTGGTATCAATATCAGCGCAGGATTTTCACAATCATTGCATTGTTATCATTGCCAAAGAACCCCTTTAATCTCTGATTTTTCAGTTAAAATAATAATAAGTAACATGAGAAAATGCATGTGCTCTGGGCTACCAGCTCCAACTCCAGTGGTGAAACAGATATTGAGCTGTAGCTGTAACTGTTTGGATACACATGACTTTCTACACATAATAGACCTGGAGCAGAAATAATCAGCCTATTTTCCACCACCATCATTATATATGGTGTGTATATTTAAACCAGAACACCTGTCATGTATTTTACTTGGCATGTACACCCCATTTGCAGTGCTCTCTCCCATCACCTGTCAAGTACTGTTCAATATTCATGAATCATTTAGCCGTGGATTGACTGGCCGGCTCCCAAGCAAAACATGTGAGACCCGACAAAGGGCAAACCAGCATCATGTTGGCCCAGCACAAATCAAGTAAACAAAGAACAAACGATTTTCTAACAATATGCAATTTGAAATTTCGAAGAAGCCACTCAATGTTTCAAATCAGATTTTTGTGGGTCTTAAAACCATAAACTTTGTATTTGAATTACGGTTGTTTTATCGCTGTGAATCATTAGGGTGTGGTGATACCACGTTCAATTGCTTTTGTTGTGTTTTTTTTGTCTGCTGCTTCTAGAAGCTGTGTGTGTTTTCACTGTTAAATGAAGACGGATGGAAAATCGCATTGCAGAAGAACTAAATCGTGGCCGTTACAGTGGAAATCTTAGACTGTACTTTTTAACGAAGACAGAGGTTTCTGGTTATGCCAACACCAATCTAACTTCTGCTATGCTAGCCGACTTTATCGAGCGCTAACGCTTTAGCATTTAAGCTAGCGGACTTTATCGAGCGCTAACGCGTTAGCATTTAAGCTAGCGGACTTTATCGAGCGCTAACGCGTCAGCATTTAAGCTAGCGGACTTTATCGGTAACACGCTAGCATTTAAGCTAGCAGACTTCATCGTCCAAAACTTTCTCCAGAGTTTACACACAACAAACGGATGGATTATTTAGCGGCCGAAAGAGAGTGACAGGACAAGTGAATAACTGGAGACCTTGAGGCAAACAGACAACATGACGCTGCGATGAAAAGAAAGCACCTCGAACCTCTTACTAACCTCATATCTTCTTATGGGGTGAGTATATGTTTTCCACCGGCCACTTGATTCCTTTGGCTTTTGTTATCTTATGCCAAACAACACTTCTTTAGGAAGCAAACAACATTGCTCAATTCATCAAGTGCTGCTTGCTTCGTGAAAAGCGTTGTTTGATAATACTGACTCAAATCTAATTCCATGAGCATACAGCTGGCCTGTGTCTTAGCTAACATACTGACACGTGGGTTTATTTGATAGGAATGACAAGCTTTATAATTATTTTCTCATGGCTGTAGGTGATGTCGCATGTATTTTCTGTAGATCAGTTTAAAGATGTAGGCAAAAAAAAGAAAGAAAAATAAATCAAGTGCATTGTTAAGAACTGTGACACCAGTGAACTCTTATTGTGTGCTATTATGCTGTAGACATATACAGTATAACTGATATTGGTGAACGTGCATTAAAGCGTATGATAAAATGTTGCACTAAGGGACCATTTCTGTCACTGGTGCTGATAAGGACGCAGACTCAGACAGCCTTTTGTACTTTGTATGTGTACTTTTTTATGCTTTTGTACATTGCTTTCCCTCCTGATATTATGCAGTTTAATATCATTTCAAATATGAATTCAAGGTACATTACTTTGACTTTGAAGCCTCGAGATCCGGCGCCATGTTTAGGTTTTTGTAGCCAGAAGTGTGTCCCTATTTCATCATAAATTTTTATCTAAATTGGAATATAACTTACAAAATTGTCATGATATTACATCGAACAGGAACTATTGACAGTAAAGTCCTCAAGAAAAGTGTTTACTGATGTTATAAATCAAGGGAGAATTTCAGTAAAAGCTAATTTTCCCATAGATATTTTTGCATCCAGTGGGGTCGCCCCCTGCTGGCCTTCCAATATATCCTACTTCTGAGTTGTCCTCAGCCAGCAAACGACAGGAGTACGTCCACTTTTTATGATATGGTCTTTGTGTTCAAGTCATTATTCGGCAAAACAGTGATTCATTATTGATTTGTGGAAGCTAATGCAGATACAGTGTAGTAAAAAATAAAATTCAAACATATATACTGTGAATTTTATGATAAATATTTATTGATATTTAACCAGTTTACTATACAATTTAAATAAATGGAAAACATGTTTTTTCTGTGTGAAATACTCATACAGACTAATTGTTATTGGCCAAACGGATTAGTTTGGCTCAAACCTTTACATTTGATTTTAATATAAATCAGTGTTATCTTAACATTTTAATATACATAAGTAAAGACAGTTAAATGGAACTAAAATGTAATTTAGAAGACAGCTCTTTACATCAGCCGACTGCCACCCCTCCACCCACCCAAGTCCTCCTAGGAATACTCTCAGTAATGAGCGGTTTACACTCACATGGAGGCTGTTATGATAAAAAAAACTACAGTATTTAGTAAGTCTGTAAACAGCACCTTTTTAATTGCTCCAACTGTGCCTGTGTAGTTCTGAGGTCTAAATGTCGCAGGTTGTAATTAGCGATTAGCTGTTGTTTATCTGGAGCGAGGACGTAACATGTCACAGGGATTTCACAATCACTTTCCAGCTTTGGGAACTGGCCGTGTTTGTCCAAGGACAGATGATGCTCCCAAGGCTCGGCCACAGGAAATGTCCTGTAAACATTGTTCGGGTAACCATCCCCCCATCCTCCCTCAGATAGCATTTGGCTCGACATCCTTGTGTTACAGTATGTGGGTGTGTAGCTGTATGACTGTCACGTTTAACCGCTTTGATCGGCCGGAACTCACGTGATGGAAATGACTTGAGGTTTTCATCGTGTGACGTGTTTATCGGAAAAAAAAGCTGAGTGGAGCGATAAGAACTGTGAGGCTTGTTTTCTTTTTGTGTATTTCGATAAATAAGGATTACACATTGTATTCCTAAAAGCTGCCTCTCCCCTCAGACTGTGCAGGGAAACGTGTTAGATTGCAGATTGAGGTCTGCTCCTCTGAAGTGGCCTGTCAGTCAAAGTGATTGTCACACAGCACATCATTCCCATGCTTACGGTTGCATGGCAATTCACGTTGGTATTTATGCCGCTGCTGCTGCCTTGGGCTGAAGAGGATAAGCCTGGCGCTGTGTGTTTCCCCTTCTCGTTCTCTTCAGCTGTGTGTGTTTATTGTTTAGTTCATGTACCGTGTGTTTACACCAGTAATCTGACTGTTGACCTTATTCTGAATGAGACGTTCTCATTATGATGATGACTGTTCACAGAGCATCGCCTGACTCAGGGCTGCAACGCTTGCACACTTTTAATTGATCATAAATCGGTTTTCCAGCTTCTTAAATGTGAATATTTTCTGGTTTCTTTGTGCCGTAAAACAAAGAAATCATCAAGACGGAATCATTTTGGTTTGTGGACAAAACAAGACATTCGAGAAACATCATTTCCAGGTTTGGGAAACACTGACTTTGAAAAACAACAACAATAAAAAAAAAAGACGTTTGAAGATATTTTTTTGAGCTTTGTGGAAATGCTGCACATTTTTCATAATTTCTGACAATTTATTACCAAACTTCTAATCAGTTAATCCGTAAATTAGCCAACAATTTAATCACCAACAAAGACAATAATCCGTGGTTGAAGCCCTCGTTGCAAAACTCCTTGTCCCCACCGTCATAAAAGTAGTTAAAGATATCAATAGTCCATCTGTCTTAATCTCATTATTACTTATTCTTCTAAGAAAACTGGTGGAAATTCACGTGCGTGAACAAAAGACTGTCTGCTAAAGAGACGCCGATGATTTGCATCTCAACTTTGCCCACGCAGATGCTAAATTCTGTCTTTGGATGGCACATTCGAAAGTCTCCAGTGCCTGGTCCTGTGAGCTGCCAATTCTCATCACAAAGTGTTGGGACAATGGATGTTTAAATTAGCCGTGCACACACCTCCTTGTTTTGTTAATTGTCTCACTTGGAATGTGTTTCCTTGGTGGGTTGTACTCGCCTTGATTAGCGCAAGAAGGAATGTATTTGTGAAAGTCCAATGCCAGCGATGTCTGCAAAATGTGAAATGCTGCTTATTTTCCTTTCCTGGGTGTTGTTTTTTCTTCTCTCTTTCAGAGGCAAGTTCATCTCTGTCAGAACTTGTGTCAGTTGTGTTGCCTTTGTGTCTTTTGAACGAAAATCTCTCAACCCAGTCTAAAGAGTGTAGACTCTGATAAATGGTGGAGGCCGGCCTGTCTGGCTGCTTTCATTCCAGCTGAATTGCAGGAGCTAATAACTGATCTTTTTTTACTTTCAACTAAAGAATAGACTGTAACATTGCATCAGCCTCATATTAAAGGCAGCGTCTTCTATCTCTTCACTTGTCTTTGGTAATTCAGATAAGGAATAGTGAGGATATTCAAGGTGTTTCTGATAATCAAATTTGCTTCAGTTAATTAACATGAGTTGATTAAATGAATAAAAATGTTAAAATTATGATACTTTATGTGTCATTATTGGTTTTCTGATTACCTTTACTTGAATTAGATTGGCAACAATCAGATTAAGACATGGATAGTATTCTGAACTTACTGGCTATTTGTAAACGTACATTTAACCACATTGTAGCAGAGCAGCAATACATCTTTTCATTTGATTAATCTGTCAGCTATATAACGATCACTTACTTTTTTCAATCATTAAATGTCAGATATTTTTGATACATGTCCATCAGATTAATCTTATCGTCCAACTGGCTTTGTCATCACATCCATACTAAATATATTCAGTTAACTGTCCTGGTGGAGCTACGACACAAGGAAAAAAACACCACCCCAGACTTAATTTCCGGCTCTGGAAATAGAAATGATGGTAACTATGTCAACAGTTATTATACAAGGAATGTATCACTGCACTCCCGAGTGACTGCTGTGCGTAATAGAGTGTCTTCGCTTTCATATTTTATTCAGCGTCGTGTCGCTGAAGGACTTCGCAGGTTGACCAGCAGACAGTGACAAGTGTGGAGTTCTTAGACAAGGCTTTTGTTTGTGAAGTGGGGAAATGTTGGCACCCCGGTGGTGCAAGGGCCCATCTGGTTGGCTCTCCTCAGCCAGCCTCACCTGAAGGGCTGCTCCCCTCCGTTACACTCCCTCCAAAATGGAATCAAAGTGGCACAATGCACCCCACGGTTGCATCAAAGAGATCTCTCCGTCTCTCGTTAAGATCGGCACAGAGAGGCACTCCCCCCTTTGAACCTTCTGAGGCTGAAATCAGCAGTGACTCGCTGCGAAGAAAACAAGCGGCGGCTTATTATGGTGCTTCTCACAGTGTTGATGCACTCGCCGACAGCGCACCGTCTCTTGTTAAAGGATGCTTTTTGTTTTTGTTTGTTTGGTCTTTTGATTTGTACAACAGAGAGTGCCCTTATGAAGCGGGTTGTTTCAAGTCAAGTGGAAAAGCCAAAGATGAATTCCTCTTCATACATGCATACATTGTCACAAAACATTTATACTTGGCCTCTTAAGTGTGTGTGTGTGTGTGTGTGTGTGTATATATATATATTTATATATATATATATATATATATATATATATATATATACATATACATATATACATACACATATATACATACACATACATATACAATGTATGATTAGAAGCATCAAATATCTTTTTTCTGAAAGCTTTAGTTTCTAGTTTCATGATATTTTTTTCTTTAAATTGCTCTACTTCTGCTTGATGCTGATGTACTCTAAGCCTCTTTGTGCTGTGTGACTGGTTTTTAGACAACTTCTCTCACTTATTTTGCAAGGTTTTGTTTTTTTTTACCACTAATGCCTGTACCAGTCAAGCAGACACATTGTTATTCTTTGAGGATTTCTCACATCATTATGAAGAGGAGACAATTGCTGCTAATTGGGATTATCAGCCACATCTGTATTAATAGCATTTCTGAGTTAGAGAGACGTTTGAAATTTTTTATCTTTTACTTAACACAAGTACTGAGTAATGCTCTGCATTAGAAATATCTGGCTATATGGATGGGTTTACCGTATTTATTTTTTCATAGAGAAATTTAAAAGAATAGACATGTAGATGTATATTAAAGCTGCTATTAATGAAGCTGTCACTGATCCAGAGTATAGGTAGACCAATTAATCAATTATACTACATCGGTGCACTGCAGTGAAGACATAAAATTAACACTGAGAGACAAACCATTGCAACTGCAACAGTTCATTACGGCACAGTATGTAGTATTATTTGCGGTCCCATAAGGAATAGTACCAAAATAACCAGCCCTGCTTGCGTATATTGCTGACAAGGCCATCGGGCACAGCCCACACCCCGCCTACCAAGTACAGGTACTGTAAAGCCTTACCCAGGGCTTTACCATCCCCTACAGTACCATACTGTACCAAACTGAATGGCACCATGACGGAAACGTGGCTTTTGTGTAGTTCTATAAATGGCTGCTGGCGTTTTTTGCGTCATTTGTCATCATTAAACTTATATTTTCACCATCGGATGTTGACGGCCCTGATTCAGCATCAGCCTCCCCCATAGAGAAGCCTATATTGTTTGATCTGTAATCTACAGTGTTTGCTCTGACATGGGTCTCTCACAGCTTAGTAAATGAACTCTCTATCCAATAAGGAGCCAGAGTTCATCAAGGAGGCGGCCTCCTCTGCGTGTGAAGTTAAGACGGTTTGTCTGTGAATAAATTCAAATGAAAAGACTGGATTAGACAAAAGTTGGCCGAAAGTTGACATGACTGACAGCATCTGTAATTTGTTATGATTACATGTTGAGGCAGGTCTGACTGGTTGTTTTATTTTTGTGTCTCGTGCGGAGAAGCCCACATGGACTTACAAGACAGCAGTCTTTAGGAATAAATAAATAAAATGTATTTTTTCCAGGCTTTAGATGCATAAGTAGCAAGTAAGTAAGTATTCTTCATTGTGACAAACGTGTTACACAACATCAAAACTAAGGCATTATCTAAATTTACATTGTGCTACGGATTTTTCTGCAGGTCCCCAAATTATAATTAAAGCAGACGGCAGTGTCTTGTGTCTTTTGTCAGGATTGTCAGCACAAGGAATTTGGGAGTATGTGGTGGCCCTGGAGACGAGATAAAGGGTGAAACCCAGGGGGGTTTTGCAGGGTGGTGACTGACAGCCATTGTCCTCTTTCCCACCTCACACACTGGGAGCTAACGGAGGTAGCTGCTGTGTCCAGTCTATGTCTGTGTCACAGCTCGGCTCTTTGATTAAAGCCGGCACATGGGGATGTGACTCTGTCACTTTATTCTTTTGTGAGGCTCCTTTGTGCATGTTCGCTGTGTGAAGAATCATTACTGCAGGTTAGATAGAGTTTCAGGACAGCTGCATGTAGGGTGACATGAAGTGTTTGTAGTGTGTAGTGAAATTAGAAACAATACTTCAAGGTGGGTGGTATTAATGCTGTTTAGGGAAAAGGTCAAAGAGAGAAAAACGTCCCTCGTTTTCCTCGTGGTTCTCTTTCTTTTCTAATTTCAGAGCTCCTCGTCCTGTAGTAAATAAGATCTTCAAATTCAGACTTTTCAAAGATATGCCTTATTCCTGTTATTGCTCTTTTCACCGCGCACACTCAAAGGGGATTGCACCAAGTTTGTGTTGAGATGGGGTGAAGAAAGATAAAATATCTGGAGAACCATGAAATCCGTCTGAAGTGTTTCTTATACATCCATCAAAGGGCATCTCTTTCTTTGACTTTTACATCTTATTTTCTTCTTTCCTTTTCTTTTTTTTGTAGCATTGGCAGTTTTTTTTTATCTTAAATGTTATTTTAAACTTTTATTTCTTGAAATACCGCAGTTAGTAGAAAAAATGTCTTAAGGCCAACCATTTTGATTCTCCTTCATCCATTTACTGCTGTTACTTCCTGCTGCGTCTTGTATGTTTGGCAGTTATTAATTCTGACATTTGCTGTGCGCTGTGCACGCTGAAGCTCTCCCTGGAAAATGCAAAAGCACAGGGGAACCAAACGAGACAAGACAACAGTTCCCCTGATCCCACACTGCTTCTTCACACTAATCAAACTAAGGGTGCATTCACACCATCCCTTCTAAATGGAATCGTTAGTTTAGTTAATAGTTTGTTTGCTCAGAAAGTCTGGGTCAGTGCAGGGCATTGTGGGTAAACGCAACCAAAACATATGTGCGTGTAGAACGTTCACATAAAATGATAGGTTTTGATGCAGCTCCATGTTCTGCTCTTATGTGGAGGAAACAGATGGGCAAGTTATCTTGTTCACTGTTGTCGTCTCTTTCATAAATTCTTGATGCAGCGCCACCTCAGGCGAGGAGGGGAATACGTTATTCAAAATGTTCAGTTCGTTTCACTAAAGTTCATTGTGAAAGCAAACTCGGACCGGCTGAACTTTGTAACCCCCCAAGTCTAGCAGACTGTTAGGTGTGAAAACGATTTTTGTTGTTGTCTGTCTATGTTCTGATTTATTAAGTTGTTTTAAGTTGTGTGTCAAACCCATGTTGTTGTTTTTTTAGCATGCTTGTTTGATGCAGCACGGTAACAACCTATACTCGGGAGACGGGGTATGCGCGGTGCTCAATGGACGTGCCAGAGAGATAAAGAACAACTACATTGAACGTGACACAACAGACAACAACATAGGACATCCAGCAGTAACATTACTCTAGTACCCCAAGGGAAGGGTACCCAAAAATGGAACGGTTGGGGCTGGTTATTTTGGTACTATTCCGAATGGAAACGCAACGCGCCAAATTGTTACACTCCAAGCAATAGTAACCATGGTTACAACAGTTGCGTGCCATGAACAGACAACACAAACTCAGCACAGTTTACCTCATTTGATTGTTCTAGTGCACCATAAACAAGCCTGTTGTTAACGTGACTTTGTACTGTATGAGGCATTTACATGCTCTCGTTTGTTCAAAATAGCAGATTTTCATATTACTCACTCTGCACTTTAATATACCACACTTTAATGTGGTTACATCATGGTAAAGTAATACTGCGTCAATGCCAAAGTTCTTTACAACTGGTCTCATTAAAATTTCATAAGCCTCATAACGAAGGTCCAGAGTATATAAGCACTGACATTTTAAAGTGGTAAAGCAGAAGGTGTCTGTCTTCAGTGTTTCAGTGCTGCTTCTTCCTTTACTGTTTACCTTGGGTTAAAAATGTATACCTTCATTTATCTTCATCTATCCTCATTCTCTTTCCATTTGTCTTGCTACTCAGCCATGTGATCCCTGTAAGTGAGGCAGTTTCTTTACCGTAATGGGTCCAAATTCTGTGCAGCGATTTCCCAAATGTAGTAAATAATGCATACACAGGATTGTTGTGGCGGGACTTCCTTGATCATTGCATGATTTCATATTCACTCATATGTTTGTCCAGAGTAATGTACGGCTATGTCTCATGATAATCAAGATAATATTCCCTTGAATGCTATGAATTCATTTATGTCCTGGGCAAAGACGGCTAATGAGCACGTACTGTGACATTTTAATCATCCACAGCAAACATGCCTTTGCTTATATTAACAAAGGTCACCACTTGAATATAGTACTGTTATTACATTCCTAAATTAGTATTATAGTGTTATTATCATCAAAAATGTAAATTCCAGGACATATATTTTCCCTATGGACAAAAAGAATGATAAATTAAACAACATATTGGATCAGTCATCAAGCACACTGCAAGAATACTAATAATAAAAAAAGAAATGGTGACCCTCCTGTGATTGGATGTTTACCTGTGAGTCACAGCTGTTCCATGCCCATTTTCAAACTTGACCTGTATTAAAATACCCAGCTAGATAAAAACATAAGTTTGCAAAATGCAACGGTAAGCTTGACTGCTCAGTTATAATAATATTCAGTATATTATCACCCTTATTGAGTGAGTACCTGCCCAGAGTCTGTTTTTTCTCTTGTCTGTTGCTCTGCGACTGAGGACCAAAGCCTGAGCCTCTGCCTCGTGCTCCGGCAGCTGTTTCATCCACAATCTCCTGTGAGTTCTTGACCCAGAAGTGCTGTCAAAACTTAATGGGAACTGTAGCTATTAAATGTTAATGTCAAATGCTAATATGACTTTTTTTTTTAAATTTATTTGTCTAGTTTAGCAAGCAAATATCTTCAAGACCATGGAAGTGTTTCATACCTTTGCCTCCCTCTCATGAGGTATCCAGGAATATTTTAAGTGGATTTGAGTGGATTTACAAAAAGCTAGTTTGGAAAGAAACTGTTGTTTATTTTGCATAAGGAATATAAATGATATCTAGAGCTGGTGCAACATGAATTACAGACCCCCAGACAAAATTGTAATTTGTGGCAATGAAATAGGTATTACAAGTGTGCGAAATACTAATTTGTGGCCACAAATAGTATTTATTAGTGGGCACGAAATTAGTATTTTGTGTGCACGTTATAATACCTATTTTGGTATGTTGAAATGTTTCATTTAAATGTTATTAATATTTCTAACTTTACTTTAGTGTCACAGTTTCAAGCAAGGGTGCGCTCCATTCTCAGAGCAGCCGTCTCTCGCATCACTGAAAACTGGTATGAATGAATGAACGAACCATCATTAACTGGACAACTAGATTACATACATTTAGCTATGCACACATTTGAGTTGAGTGGCCAAACATGTTGTTATTATATTGTTGACTGCAAATTGGGCTTGTGTATTTTTGAGGTTGTGTGTGTGGGGGGGGGCGGGGTGTCTGAATGTCAGGGCCAAGAGATCATCCATTATTGATGGTCCTGCGAGCATATCCAGACAACTGCAGCTAGGTATCGATCTCTAACCAGCAGCCGAAGAGTCAACGCAGGAATGATACGAGCGACATCACTGGCACAATACGTCTTCTAGAAATGGTCCGTTCAGGGCAACCGCAGCGACATTTACAAGCGGTCCTGCACACCCATTCAAGATAGCATAGATGTCTGTAAGAGCCTTTCAAACTGTGGTCTCTGTGCTTCGCTCCGATAAGCTAAAATACACTGAAATGCAGTATAACAATGCCGGCTGGTAGATACTGTATATAAAAAAGACACCCTCTGACAAAATATCACACTTTATTTTTTTTATCAGGTTTCCAAGCAATTTATGTTCCTGTGGAGATGAAAGCATTGATTTCTGTGTAAGGCTTTTAAGGCCACTTTGTACTTCAGGATGCCTGGCATTGTTGCTGAAGCGGGAGACGAATAGGTTTCAAACTAGTGTCCTTTCTAAACTGTCAAAGGTGATCTCACACAGAACGTTATAGCGAAGAGTAGAAATTTGAAGGTAGGTTTATCTTTAAAAAACTGGTTTAATGCTTGTTGCTTTTTAGTCGTCGTTGTGTCGCTGTTAAAATAGGATTTAAATAAATCTCAGCTTTTTATGCCTCTGGTCTGTAGATCCATAGATGGTGCCATTTTGTTGGTTGTTTTGTTGAGTTGTTCTCGTCCTAATATTGTGAAGATGATATATCAATAAAAACATCCAACTCAATGATGAACCTTTCAGATTTTGGTGGTCAGGTTTACTGTGTGATCACACAAACTTTTATGTTAATTTTGACAGGTCTATTTTTACATTTGCGATTAAAAGCGGGCTATTTTGTCCACGTTATTTTCTTTACTTGTGTCTGTGTCACAAAAGCACAGTTAATAAAAAAATTATAATAATTACAGCTCCTGTAATTTGTATATCCCACTGTGCCACATTATACTAATGGCACTAGTCTAGTTGATTAAGGCACCACTTAATCAAAATACTATTACTGTTTTTGATTATTATTATTAGTATCATTATTATTATTGTTCATGAAATACATCGGTTCAATAAGTACACAGATTGGTAAGCTGTTAATATTAGAGCCTTTAACTCATATCACTTCTTGACCAAGGCATATTTATGCATAGCTGTGCAGCGCATTGGTTTGATAATATTTCAATTAAACATTCAGCTTTAATTGCACACCATTGCTTTTATTTATGACACATCATTTTCACTCCATTACGGTGAGGTTATATTTGGGTTCCTTGAAGCACCAAAGCATAAATACATAATCCCAGGATATAAAAAAACATAGAGTATGAAGAGGTGCGCAGAGACGTACATATTCTCTATATGTCTGTATGCTGCAAAACAAACCCCTGAAACCTCTTAAATGAATAAATAATGATAGTGTTTGAGTGGTCATGATATAAACTGTATTTTCATACTTTGGAAGTAGAAGTCTTTTTAAGCTCCGTTGTTTTGAAGTGAAGATGTGACTGCCGTTGCAAGAAGGAAACAGGGAAGCGGAAGGCAAGCCATTGCAAACAAAGGATATGAGGAAAGTGTACATTTGGATTTATGTTTCCCTTCTTTTTAATGAAATACTATTTTGAAATCCTTCAGTTTGTGCGGCAGCTTTGTCTCACCCTCTAAAGTACGTCTAAACATAGGTTACTCTCGACTTCTGTGAGAGTAAGCAGACCCACACACTAACCTTTATGTAACCGAACTATAGAACAAATTTACATCAGTTGCATAATAAAAAAAAATTAAATAAAATGTGATTCATGGCTTCTGTCCACTGTTCGCAGGTCTGCACTGCAGTTACTGTTCCCCTCGCCTTAAAGTGCAGCTTAATTGGATTCCCCTGCTAAATTTCTGTTGTAAATCTGACTGCACTCAAATCCTTTTTACGCTTGTGCCTAATTTAGAAACTTGAACACAGCATGTGGGCCCTTTCTTTTATATATCCAGTGGCAGCTTATAATTTACGTGTTAAAGGGGCTTTGCAGATGCTGTTGCCTTACCTTGACACGGTAATTGTTAAAACTAATTTTCCCCTCAGTATAACTGAATCATTGTTTTCATTATAGATTGATATGTTGGTTATCGTCAAGAATAACTGATTAGTCGTGAGTTGGGTCAATAAAATGTCAGGGAAATGGTGAAAAATATCAGCCCGTGTTTCCCAAACCTCAGAATAATGACGTGCTTAAACGTCTTGTTTTGTCCGTGAGCTGAAAATGTTGACAACTTGTTTTTTATTTAAGACAAAC
The DNA here is from genome assembly GCF_958295425.1 of Solea solea. Lineage (NCBI taxonomy): Eukaryota > Metazoa > Chordata > Actinopteri > Pleuronectiformes > Soleidae > Solea > Solea solea. Next base: position 22,656,848 of record NC_081140.1, on the reverse strand, counting down.
TACAATAAATCACTCAAAGCAAGTAGTTATTAATTGATTAAAGTTTGAAGGCCAGATATGTATGGTTGTTTTCTTAATCCAGTAATCCTTTGGTTCAGAAAATGTTGAAAATTGTTGATCAGTGTTTTTGCAAACCTGGAAATGATGATGTTTTCAAATGTCTTGTTTTGGCCACAAACCAGAAATGATTCAGTTTTAATGATTTCTTAGTTGTATGGAGAAGAAAAGAAACCAGAATGCATTCACATTTAAGAACCTGAAAAATCTGAATATGTGTTTCTAATTCTTTAAATAATAATATAATAATAAATTATCCAGTGTGGTCTTCTGCTGCTGTAGCCCATCTGCTTCCATTTTTTACATATGGTATATTTCTTCATACCTTGCTAGTAATACATTCTTTATGTTACTGTTACCTTTCGATCATTTCACTTTGTCATTTCTTTGACCTCCAGCATCAATAACTCAGTTTTGCCTGAAGAAAAGCTGCTCACTGGGTGTTTTTTTTTTTTTGCTTTTGTTTTTTTGAACCATTTTCTTGAGTATAAAAATCCCAATAGATCAGCAGTTTCTCCAAAGATCTGACCAGCCCATCTGGCACCAAGGACCATGCCGCGTTCATAGTCTCCTAAATCTTGCCTAAATGCATTGAGTTGCGTTGAGTTCATTGTACTGTAAAGGTGCAAATAAAGAACTTGACAGTGAGTGTGTTCAGCCATTTAAATAAGGCAATGAGTATCTCAATTCCTCCAACATACATTTCCAGATACATTCAGCAGTTATGTGTTGATGTTTCCTGTCTGGGGAGTTCAAACTTTTCACACTCCATGTTCATTTTTCCAAAAAAATGTTTATACTGAGAAATTTAGCATCACAACTCAACTGTGTGAAGCGGTGGTTCACAAACTTCTTGATGCCAAGTACCAGCTGAGAAAAAATTGAACTCTTGAAGTAACACCATTATCCCTACGACTTTTTACAGGAGGCAGATTTATTCCCAACAAGATAATATGCTCTCTCATCCTCCTCCTCTTCCTCACATGTACATCAGACACTGGTATAGTGAAATTAGATTAACATAGAGGGAAACATAAGGTAATTATTATTTAAAAACTTTTTTTATTATTTGTTTAATTTTCTACGCACTCGAGTCAAAATTCCTCAGCTCCACTCCGATCACATGTCCTGGTTTTCAGATTTTCCTCCAAGTACCACTAGAGTAAACTTGCGTACCACAGTTTGAGAACCATTGGTGTAAAGAAATAAAAGCACATTAATCAACTGAAATCAATATTTGTCTTGCTGATGATGAGGTGGTTAGGTTAAGTATTTGTGTGTGTCTGTTTGTCTTGTGTAATAGAGAAGTAAGGTGGGAGTTTTTAGATGAGGCAGCAGTGCTTCACGATATAAAAACCTACTCATTTGTTTACATAGACCGTATCAGGTAAGAGGCTGCTCCTCTAATATTTGCGTGTGAGGCAGTGCGTGCAGAGCAAATTAAGAGAACGTCGAAGTCCGATTCCACTTCCCAAACATTCCCTGCTTCACAGATGCAGAGTTTTCGTCTCAGCAGCCCGTGGCTCAGACGGCAGGATGAAAGCACACTGAACTCCATAGAATTTAAGTGTATTCATAGCATGAATCAATTCCTTCTGATGTTGAATCATATTAGGATCAATTCAGCAGCGAGGGTGCCGTTATTTGCCCGTGATTGCTGCATTGTAATATAATGATTTACACCTTCAGCGGACTTCTTCTCCACGGCCATGACTCAAGTTGATTGACAAAAAATCAATCAATGGGATGAAAGTTAAAATTGGTGAAATTTAAGGGAAAACCGGCGTCCACACTAGAAACCATTATGAATCTTTGGAAACTAATGGCTCATGGTTTTTTTTAAGGCAGTGTGATGTCTCCTATGTGAATATCAATAATTACCGTAAACTAATTTGTCGTCTACCACTTTATCCATTTTAATGAACTTAATAAAAACAAACAAAAACTGTAGAGAACTGGGAAGATTATTTTTTTATGGGAAATGTAAACATACAGTATGATTAGGGATGGACTTTATTCTGTCCAAAAACTTGAGTATCTACCGACATTATTCCGATACAATCATTTTAGACCATTTATGAACTGTGAAGCTGTTAACAACACATTTGTGCTGAGTCATTTCAGAGACATCATTCTCCAACTGTGTAACTGTGCTTTTTACAGTCAGTGCATAGTAAAGCATGCGATATATATAGGATTTTTGGGTTGTATCGGATGCTACATTTGATACTGACCAATACCGATTCCCATCCCTACTTTTGATCACCCGTAATCATTCAAAAATAATGGTATATTTCTGGCAGCCAAGACATTTTTCCATATCATTTATTCTGTAACAGAAAGGCTTTAATCTTGTCAAACATGAACGCAGATTTCTGATGGGTAAAGGGCAAACATCAACTGATTTTCCCATTGGTTTAACCGGCACACTACATGATATAATCTTGTTACCAACATCCACTGATGCTCTGTGACATTTACAGTATATATATAAAATACCTGAGCAGTGTTGTTTTTCATGATATGTAAAGGAAATGATGTAAGAGGGCTCAGTGTTTGGACAAAGACAGCAAGAGTGGTCCAACTGTAACCTTTAAGTGTGTAAAACAGATGCAGAATTTCTCCTCTTCACATATTATATATGTTACAAAAAGTGGCTGAGAACATTGCTTTGATGACACACTGTAGCCATAGCTAGTACAACGCTCTTCAAAAATGCTGTGATGACATAAAAACCCTGTTCATGTGTGAGTAACTGCACCTGCTCTTATACTAGTGCCTTTGTGTTGGTAGAGAGGGAGAGAAATCAGCACCTGTGTCTGTGTACAGTGGTTTAACTGTGACCAAAATGATGGAAATGACGCAACTGTACATGTTTATTCAACATGAGGTTTGACACTGGGGCTTTAATGTTGGTATTCTGTACAAACACTGATGAACAGCAACGTTTACCTGTGTGTGCATGTCTTTCAGTGGCAATTACTCTAAGACAACAAGGGAAGCTTCCTCTTAAATGTTGTCAAATGTACTGTGTTGTATTTACATTTCAAAAACTTAACGTGCACTAGAGCGCGTCAGAATCAGCTGTTTATCACGGATGACAAATGTGGAAAAAAGTTCACTTCCAGGGAAGCTCAGCTTCTCTCGGAGTCAATGGAGCAGTGGGCAGGCGTGGATGCTGTGCTTCTGCATGATGATTGGAGGAACTGTCTGAAAGGCAGAACCAGTTTTGAATTTTGCGAGGGAAGTCTGTAGACAAATAGCTGGTTATTGTGTGTCATTTGCTCGGCGATATAGACCATTTTCATGCATACATATACACTGTAAATACAAACACTAATATAGCATTTCAGTTTTACATAATTATGGGCCTGAAATGAGCTTTCCCTGTTTCAATGACCAGCAACTTTCACCGATGATCTAGTAGGCTGTGTGGACCAATTGTCAAGCAAACCTATCTTTGGGAAGACGTTTTGACCTTGTGATGACATTATTGGCTGGTCGAAAGACATGGTTTTAGGTGTGGGTTAGATATTTACTTGTGGTGGTTAAGGTAAGAGTAAGGGGCTATGGAATGCATTATGTGTGTGAGTGTCCACATAAAGAATGCAAAGCCAGCGTGTGTGTCTGTGTGCCCCCCTCCTGCAGCAGACACGCCCCCAGCGTTTCATAGCAGAGAATGTTGCTGAATTTTGGCGGCTGTTAATCATTCAAATTTGGCAAGGTGGTTAGCAGCACATTTTCCTGTGGGGTGACAAAGTCAGAGGAGATATTTTTCATCGCTCTAAAGGCACTTTAAAAGAAAGGAAACTTTTCAAGTCTTCCTTTAAAGTCTCCTTTTGGAGACTCGAGGAAATTGCTCCCCTCTGGCAGACATCACAGGATTTTGCTCCCACACACCAGGATGCAGAACAGGTTCTTACCCCAAGCTGTTAAACAACAGAATAGTCATAAACGGAATACTAAAAGCACCTTTTTTTTAGTTGCAAGACTTTAATCACTGTTGCACTTTTTACTTGCACTGTTTTATAGGTTTTTTTTTATCATTTTATCTTACTGTTACTGCACTGCAGTACAGTAGAAATAACCTAATTGTGGTAGTGTGGCTTTTCGTAGGGGTAATTGTGTAAAATGGTGATGTAGTGTTGTTTGGTTGCAGGTCCTTTTTTACAAAATCCAAGAAAAAATAACGTATTACTCCATATTTTCTGGTTTAGCGCCATCATATCTGCTATATAACTGCTTATCTGAGTATGTTGCAAATGTATGTACTGCATGTTCCCATAGGGAGTGTTCTGCTGACTAGCCAAGTGAACAAAGTACAGTAAATGTAGTTATTTGTTCCAAAAATGTAATATGGTGCAGTGCCCTTCTGTTTCCAAGATTAACAGATTAACAAAAGGCAATCTCTGATGAGCATCTACAGTATCTGTATGAACATGCTTTTCATTAACACCATTGTAAACTAATTGTGATGCTTAATTTCGTAAGGCACAGTGTGTAATTTCTTCTGCCGGGGACCTCTCATTCAAAACTAAAATAATGGAAGGCCTCGTTTGATGATGTTAGCAGAAAGGATCGTGGGAATTGTGATGCTGTCTTAATAACTTCTCATTCCTGCTGTACATTTGCACCTAACGGGAACAGCTTCAGTGGAGATGAGTAATACACACATTAACTCCTCCATTTTGAGGTTTAAAAGGGGGGTTGACCATGAGGTTATAGCAGACGGGTAAAGCAGATGATGTCATGTGTACAAAATGACACCGTCTGTTATCTCGAATAGAAATATGGAGTTCTATGGAGTTAAAGAGTGTACATTTTGCCTAATGTAAGTTCACAACTCTACAGAATATAACCTGTGGTGCCATTATCTGTTATTTTGAAGAGTTGTTATGTATTAAACTGCTTTTTTCTTTTATTTATTGATGAATTAATAGTTTTGTTTAGAGCATTACCCCTCTGTGTCCTCTTTAAATACTGTACCTTTATATCCTTCGATAGGATATCTCATGTCATTACTATTAATATTTTTGATTAGATTTGCTGTAAATTATGAACTGGAGAGACTTTACAGACTATAGGTGGAGCAGCTGGATAATAGGGAATTGCGATTATCCATCATAGTAGTAACAAAAGTGCATGGGCTAGTTGTTCCTGCATCTTTATGACTTGGAATGTTCCTCAATGTCCATGAAGTGAAAAATTCATTACTTGAAGTTTGTGGAAGTTGTGGAAGGATGGATTATGATTCCCCCGTGTTGGTACCGGAGGCCAAGGCAAACTTGTCCACAATACATGTTATGAAATGATCTTTATTGTCATTATACAACCGAAATTGCACAATGAAATTTCAAGGTCAGATGGGGGTTGGTCTATAAATATATGGTGTGGATCTGAATGCTTGACCCAGGAGATCTTGTTGGGGCCTTTTGTTGTGGCACAGTTTTTGTCACTGCACTGATGTTTCACGATGCCTCTTCCACAATGCCGATTCCCCAGTCTTTATAGGGCACAAAGAATCACTTAATGTTTCAATGAAAATAATACTAAATGATGTGAGTCGCTTGATCTGAACGTAGTTGAAGAGATGTGAGACTGTTGAGATTGCCATGACAAAAACCCGCCAAGGGTTAATACCCTGAGGAAGAATTGTGTTCTACAGAGTTGTTAAAAGTCATTAAAAGTGAACTGTCACATATAAATTTATAACTGGAAAATACTTCCGAGCCTGTGATACCAGATACCAATTTCTTTCCACTGAATATTTAAATAAAAGTCAGTACTTGCTTTTTTATCAGCTGTAACTTTATGAACTAGGAAAGGCTGAAGTGTTTTCTCTGGAGGTTGTCAAATGTCACTGGAAATATTAGGACAGCACTTCCTCACATCCTGGAATGCAGTAAACAGAAATAAATTTTGCCGCATGGTCGTATCTGAATTTGGAATTTTTCTTTTTCTTTTTTTTTTGTCCCGCCCCACTCACGATGTGTGCTATATCATTTTGACACAAAGGTTAGGCGGCTCAGCTGGACTTAATTCCACCGGACCGATCTGTGTACGATGATTAATGGCAAAGTGATGAAGTAAATATAGCAGATTTTGCACTCACTCATAGACCTGCTGTTGTATGAATGTCAGTGGGCATGGAATTGGTCAGTCAGCGGATCATAAAAGTGCTTTCTTTTCCTCTCCTGCACCCAGAAGCAGGCGGACAATTGTCCCTTTGAATCCCTCTAATTTGTTTTCCTAACACGAAAACTGAAGGTTTATAGGTTGTGCACGTAGTAATTGTTCTTGTAATATCCTTACATTATGGTAATATATATATATATGTATCCTCCATTTGTCATAAAACATTTTATTTGAAGACACTCCTGTATATACTATAATGTATTCGAGTGTATTGGTGATCGTATGCACCATTCATCTTCTCTCAGACATGTCATAAAACAAATTGGAATGATATCTCCCTTGCAAGTTACTGTTATCAGGACGGATTTAGCACGAACAAGTGGAATACTTCATTGCTGAGGAGAGTGAGATCTCTCACGCTGACCGTTTTCTTGATGAAATGAAATACATATATATAACCAGGTGGGTTGTAGGGGGTTTATACTGCCATAGAACAGAGTGCGAGTGACGCAGTCGAGGTAATTTGACATGTTCGTATGTGAGAGCGTAAGATTGGAAATATTAAGTCTGTGTGTGGAACTTTAATGTCATGCTCATAAATGATAGTTTGGATGGCAAATACTTAAGTCTAAGTGTATGCTACATCGTTTCCCTGATTGACTGTAGATGACTGATGATGCTACGGATACCTCGATGTGCTAGCAACATTATGAGGCCTGAATCATTAGATGATATCAATTTCCTTTTTTTTTTTTGTTAATGCATATAGGACGGAAGGAGGAGACGTCGCGTTTGCCGTGTGTTACTCGTACATCTTCACTGTGAGTCACCTGTGTGTTAATGTCGTCTTCTCGATTCCTCTGCTCTTCCAGATCTTTCGGCCGCTGTCCAGAAGTTCTCCCAGTCCTTGCAGGAATTCCAGTTTGAGTGCATAGGCGATGCGGAGACGGATGACGAGGTGAACATTGGTAAGTTCCGTTTCGTTTGGAGGAGAAAATGTCCTGCGTTTCACAACTGTTGGTTTAAAATATAGTATTATTATATTCTTGCACTTTCTCAGTAGAGAAAACAGTTGAGGGGCAAACGCTTTATCAGAATCTCTGGGAGTTCTTGGAATTGGATTTGGCTTCGAGTATAGATCTTAAAAGTTGTCTGCAATGCATGTATAATTAATGCTATTGATTTGCTTATGATGCTCCCCCTGTATCTTTTCAAGGCTATAAGAGATCACAGGGACTAATTGTGATTAGTGTCAGAGATTAATGGAGGTGCGAACCTTATCCTCCTACAGGAATATGGAAGCAGCTGAACAGAGGGTCTCGCTGGCTCTAATGGGCAGGCCTCCCAGTCTGTCGTCCTCTTCCTGCTCTTTTGTTTTTCCACTGCTCATTATCCCAAGCTTGAATCCCTTGCTCTGTGAAGCTGGAGACCGTTGAAATGATGTCCATCTGTGAGGGATAGTCTGGAAATCGACCTCTTCTATATGAGGCTGTAATGTTCATCTGAATGCGTAATGAACTGTCCCTTTTTTTTTTTTCCCTGATAACACTGCAGTGGCTGTATGATTGGCTGGGGTGCATGAGACTAATTACGCTTCGTAGAAAAATCCGCAATCAAATCTGGGCCTTCATTAGAATTAAGAGTGCTTTCATTTCAGGCAAACCTGCCCCATCCCTGGGGTTCTATCGAGAGTGGTGTCGATCTCCAATGAAGCTGGACCTGCACAGTATTTACAGTGGAAATCACTTGTGCAATAAAGGGCCAAAAAAAGTTGTGTAATGGAGACAATAGCAGTTTAAATCAAACAAGACCACTGAGGATGCAACAATTAAATTTGCACCTAATGTAGTTGGCACACGTCACTGCCCTGTGATCACAGTTTGCAGCCGCTGGTCTAAAAGTGAACATGAGCATGCTTTTATTTTTTATAGGTGATGCCTCTTTCCAGACAGATAAAGCATAAATTGAATGATTATGAAGTGTCCTTGGCAAGTGCGCTTTTACCTGCACTTGTCACACAAACAAAAACAAACTTTTAAAAACCCAACCCAAGTGCAACAGGCAAAATCACAAAGGATGCAGTTATTATTTTACTTTTGATTGTTGCATATATAAATGTAAATCATACATATTGTTAACAACTCATATCTTTACATTTGCTCTTTTCCACTATACAGTTGTAGCTTGGCTCGGCACGGCTCGACTCGACTCTTTTTTTTGCTTTTCCATTAGTGGGAGAACCTGGTACTTTTTTTTTTTTAGTACCTGCTCTGGCGAGGTTCCAAGTGAGCTGAGCCGATACTAAAATGTGATGTCAACAGACTGCCGGCCACTGATTGGTCAGTGTCATCTCTAGAAGACTCTTGAGCTTGACGTCCGACACAAGAATCAAACAATGTCGAACTATAAATCAGTCAAAAAGACGTAAAAATCCTAAAAAAGTGCGTTAATCTCCAACATTGAGCAAAGAATTTTTCTAAAATCTCTATATTTAACAGAGGAGTCTGGTGCATTTAGCGACAGCGCTGCCGAAAGCCGGTGATCGTGAGCCAAATCACGACCCCTTCCGCTGTATTTTAATTCAGCGACTGTTTCAGCCGGAGTCTGTGCTCCGGTCGTGCAGGAAGTACTGAGCTAATCCTAATTTATCTAATGATTCAGTACACCGAAAACAACTGTGCCATGCCGTGCTACAACTGTTTAGTGGAAAATTGTTCTGCATGTAAAAAAAATGAGCTTCACTATCTTCTTAAAGAGACGTATGTTCTTACAGTTGTTCTCACATTTTTATCGACACATTTCTTCGTGTTCATCCAGCGTCTCTGAGAGAAAAACCCTGATTACTGTTTGAGAGCGGGGGAGAAAAAAGCAGCAGCCAGTTGAAATCAATCTAGTCATCAATGAAACTGAGCTTTCTGACTGACATAGCCAGACCTCTGCGTGAATGCCAGCCATGATCTTGATGCAGTATTGGTACATCTCACTTTGATGCTCCCAACTTCCCCATGTAACATCAGGATACCGCGCGTGTTGCCAGACAGGTTCACCTGACCTTTTATTGATTTCACTCCATGACTCCTTGCAGTGACATTCACGTTTCATGCCAGTTATCTTGGAATCAAGGAGGCCAAAGATTGATGTTGCCATAGAGATTTTAATTTTTTAGAAAAGTTGCCAAGCCCTCTCTCTGAAGGTCAATGTTATAGTCTCCAACAACTGTTTGCAGCTTTTGTAGATGAGCTCAGGAGGAAAATATCTAGCGGAAATTCAATATTATACCTATAAAATATTTATAAATAAATAAAAGTGATGCACTGAAAAAGATGTGTAGAAAAGAAGGCCTCGTACTGTATGTGTTTCATAAAATCTTCCCTCCTTATTCATGCATTTTTGAAGTAGTAAATGTTATATCATTTAGCGATGCATCAGGTCTCCTACCTTCCATCCATTTGCCAGTGAATGATATGCAAGCCGTAACCTCGCTTTGACTCCCATTTCCTTTCTTTGGAGTCTAATCTTGTCCCATCAGCGGCTCCAGCTGTGCCCTTTACCCCCTGAGAGGTTTGTGCTCCTGATAAAGGGGCTGGCAGCTTTAATAGGAGGCGAGCCTGCCTGCAGGATCACTGGCATAAAATCATTGCTCCCTGGTCTTTAAAAAGCTTTGGTGTGTAAATGGGAAAAGAGTGTCTGAGATGATGCATGAGTCCCCACGCCAGGCCGTCACAGACAATAATGATGTTACTATGTTGGCAAGCAGAGCAGCTCGACCGCTGCTAAATGGCTGGACACAGGGTGACGCAGGGGCTGACCGAGGGAGGCCACACTGTATCTGCTCCTCAGTTTAATGAAGCTGTGAAGCTATCAAGGCTCAGTTCTCTGGCAGAAAGGCTTCAATGTTTTGTGTGCTGAATTTGACGGGGCCCCGCAAAATGTAATATTAACTACGGGAGTAAAGCCCAGATGGTGCGAAAATCCATCACCGCTGCATCCGTCTCACTGAGAGTGGTGTATTGTAAATCCTAGCAGGGGGAAGAAATGTAAAGAAACGCAATCAGTTAAAGTATTGTTTTCTTCTTCCTCTTCTTCTTGTTCTGTTTTGTTCTTTTTACGGCAAGCCTTTGGTTTTAAGTTGGACAGCCGCGTGGTTTTATAAGCTCCCAAAATGCGCTGCACTGAAAGCTCTAAAGTTGCAGTGCAAATAAACATTTTAGCACCGCGCTACGCGGAGCACCGGGAACATCTGATGTTTAACGACGGAGCCACTGTGTTTTGTTTTGGTTCCTTTGCTCATCTGAATGCGACAAACACAGCGGCGTTTCACTGTGTGTGTGTGTGTGTGTGTGTGTGTGTGTGTTGTGTGTGTTGAACATACTGTGCATAATGCATCATACATGTTAATGCACTCGCCAACCAAACGCTCAGTCGCGGGGCTTTCATTACGATGTTGTTGTCGAAATGATCCCTTTTTTCTTTTTCAGCGCAGTCATTCAAAGAGTTCTCCCAGCTGCTGAGCACCATGGAAGAAGAAAGAAGACGCCTGGTAAGAACGCTTTTTTGATTTTCTTTTTCTCATTCGGGACAAAAAGAATATATAGGAACATTTGCTTTGACTGAGGAGAAAAAAAATAATTAAAGCAATTGTTGTTTTGTTCCCTGATGGACAGCTCTATTTATAAGCTTAATAGAAAAAGAAGAAAGAAAAGCTCATCATAAAAAGAAAAATCACCAATTATCTACTGTCTGGTTCATATTTCTTGTTTCATTTTAATGCTCTAAATTCCGTTTGTCTTAAGTTGACAGTTCTGTATTTTTTTTTTAGGTTGGTTTGTATTAAGAATTGATGACAAGAGACACAAGAACACACTTTACGTGATTAGTTTTTGTTAAGTGGCTAAAAAAAATGTATCGGGTAAAATCTGCATCAGCATATGTGTATTGTGTATATCAAAGAAAGAGCTATTAGTCTTCTGCTGCCTCCATTATTACTTTCAACTGTTATTTTGGAACTGAAGTGTGAAATTTATCCAGAAAAGTGAGACAAACTTTTAAAACGACCAAACAGGTACTGTAATGGAAAAGTGTTATGGTTACCAACCCAGTTTGGGATTAATAATTCACAAACAATATTTAATTCTAAGTATTTGTTCTCCCCTAATGAAATTAATGTATGTATGTGGGTATGAGCGTGAACGGTCATCCTTTTCTTGGCCGAAATCCATTTTAATCCAACACATGTCGGGTGATTGACAGTAAAAAGGACAGAACATTATCCACTGACACAAAAAAATGCTTTCATATGAGTTCAAAACGTCAAACAGTACGAGGACAGGGGAACTTATCCAACAGCAATTAAATCGTCCACGGCTCAGATCACTTACAACAGTCAATTTTGCTCTGACTAAAGGCTGGAAAACAAAACCACCAACTGCTGCTGGATGTCTGCAGTTAAACCATGCGTAACAAAGAAGGGCGAAGCTGATGAAGGTGGAGGTCGTGCGACCCACACGAGTACGAGAGTGCTGCAGAATTGGCTCATTTTGGAGGATTGTTTTACGTGTAAATAAATTGCTGCCACAATTGGCCTGACTTTCGAGATATTAAATTGGTTTATGTGGTGTGCCAGTGTATTAATTAATTTGGAATGGTGTGATGAGATTTGGTAAATACAATAGTACATGTAAGTTTGTACCCTCATGTTTTCCAACTAGAGGCATCAACAGAGGCGTGGATCCTGCCACTTTTGAGTTTTTATTCCTCAGCATCCATTCTCAGCTGTGAGATACTGTGTGCCACAATAATAAAGCCAAGCTAAAATGTATACTGAACAAACTGAGAGAGGGAAACTATCTAATATCATACTGTACACAGGACCTTGTGTTTTGTTGATATAATATGGACACTGGATGTATTTATTTCCCTATTTAAAAGTATTTCTACGTAATTTTTTAAATGTCAAAGCCTTAAAACCTAATATTCAACCTTGGAAAATGAAAAACTTGTTTTCTTCTTACTTCTTTTGGGCTTTCCAGCTTTAGAGTTCACTGTACAACTTTCTGAGCTTTTTTCTCTAAAAAAAACTAAGGGCCTTTTCTTGACATTTGATTTGTTAAAGCAGAAATTTTTACAGGGTGTAACTGACAAGTGCCTCAAGTCAGGCGTTTGCTTAGTCCACATGATTTACACAATCATGTGAAAGTTTGCAGACTATGGTTTTGTAATGACCTCAGCCTTTTTTTAAGTGATTTTATTCAGTATGAAGGAGCTGTCAAATGTTTTTTACACATATTTTCTCCTGGTCTACATGGATGTGAGCATTTATTTGGGATAGGCCTTTAATGGGAACCTTTTAGAGAACGTTCTCTAAAGGTTGTATGAAGGTTGTGACAAAGTAACGTTCTGGGAACCAAATGTGCAACCAAGAACATGTTAGGGGAACGTTCTGGGAACCTTTAGAGAACGTTCTCGAAAGGTTGTATAAAGGTTGTAAAGAAAGTGGTTGCGGGAACGTTCTCTAAAGGTTGTGACAAAAGTGGTTACGAGAACGTTCTGGGAACCTTTTAGAGAATGTTCTCTAAAGGTTGTATGAAGGTTGTGACAAAGTAACGTTCTGGGAACCAAATGTGCAACCAAAAACTAATGTTAGGGGAACATTCTGGGAACCTTTAGAGAACGTTCCCATAACCACTTTTGCCACAACCTTTATACAACCTTTAGAGAACCTTCTCTAAAAGTTGTATAATAAGTTGTGACAAAAGTTAGGGAGAACTTTAGGAAAACTTTCCATGGCAACCAGGAGAATCTAGGGGGGAACTTTGGGGGAACGTTCCCGCATCCATAAAGTAACATTCCCTGAAATTTGTGGGAACCTAACATTGTTACCTGGGAAAGATGGGATGTTAAGGAACAGTGCTTTCAGACATGCACTGAAGTCATTGTCCTGAAATTGTATGGATGTATGCAAAAGTTCACAAATGGCACTCAATTTGTGCCATTCATCTTCACAAACGTATCCAACCAGCTCCGTAGCTAAATTTGAGGTACTATTCCGAGTGAACCCAGGTGAGAATACCAAGAAAATCTCAGGAAAAGTTTAAAGCCAGCGAATGAGCACCTGACCTGCCTCCTGCATGTGTGACCCATGTGGGAATTTCTCTTATAAACACGTCTGACGCAGACGATCTCCTGCTACAAACTCTGAACAATTCCCAGACCCAAATTTCTCAGGGTTTACTGTGTGACGGCAACAGCTTCTAAAGCACAGACACGTCCATTTAAATGTCATTATAAACTTTATTTGGCATTATTCTAAGCTTTTTCCTCCTGATGTTCTGGTAATATTTTTGAATTGCTTCTCCAGTGGCAGCCATGTCCATCTGATAATCAGGCTAATTATGAATAGAATTTGTTTTCAATCTAATTTGATTTTATTTCATTACAAATAGTCTTTTGAATACATTTTAATTTGGCAATAAACGTGAACCCAGTGTGGAGCATTATCATCTGCTGTATCTTAAATATTCAGAGTGCAAATAAGCGTAATTCATCAGGGTTGGTTAATCAGAATTGCCTGGTTGTGTGTTTAAGTTTGTACAACTTTTCGTGGATGTGACCACTATTGAGGAGGAGCCTGTGGAGTATAGGACGACAGTAATTATTAATGAGAAATGCAGTATTTAGAAGACAAATGTCTTTGCACTCATCTAACCCCAAGGAACGATTTACCACACTAGAGGGTGAAAACTCAACCAAGACTGTGATAAGGTTACCTGACTTTATCTGACAGGAACCAAATGTTTACCTCCGCCAAGAAGATTTACGTTTTTAGCTGCATTTTGTCTTTTTGTGTGCGTTTGTTTTTCTTTGACTGTGAGCTGCGTAACTGCCTTCAGTGCATGTCTGAAAGCATTGGTCCTAAGGACAGATTTTTGTTAACGTGTACGCTATGGTCCAACGAAGAAACGATGAGAATCTGATGATGATCCAAACACAGATCCAGATTTAAACACGAAAGACAGGGTTGACGCTGTGGGAAACTGAGCAGCTTGGGCAGAGGTTGTTGCTGCAACTGTTTGCAGGTTCAGATTTAGGAATTGTTTCATATCAGGCAAGCTGTGACGATGACACAAGCTTAATTACGTTTTTTATCGTCACCATGACAAGAAAAGAGCATTCCAGCATTGGGGCACGTCTTCACTTTCACGATAATAACTCCTATGGTCGTTCAGGTTGTTGGTCATTTGCTGTTAACATTATGTCAAGCTCTTCATTTTTTGTTTACAGCACTCGCAGCAGCAATAGCAACGCCACTTTGCTGCCTGAACAGAAGCATTTTAAGGGACTTTATGGGCCAGAAGCAAAAAGTACCTAGTTAGCTCTACATTGAACCAAAGTAACTCCCCAACCTATTAAAAAGTTTGATGCACCACTGAACCCGCTGCTTTGCTCTCACTGTCCAGACACACTGCCGTATTTGTGCCATTGTGCCAGTGTGGTGAAGTGGTGCAATGAATGAATGAATGAATAAATGAATGAATTTGATGGCTGTTAAAGATAATCAGGAACGATTTTGGTACAAAAACCACCAACAGAACATAACAGTTTTATTTACACTTGGCAGAATTTGTCTCCACAAATAATAGGACCTGAAAGAGGACAAATACACCTCATATCTGTTCAGCTTCAAATTTCAAAGAAGCAAAAAAAACGAATCGCAGGATAGTAGAAATCAAATGACACCACGGCTGAACGCGTGTGACAACAACAACATGCATGCAAGCACTTTAATAGGAGTAAACTTAATAAATCAAAGGGGCTATTTCGTCACACGTGCACTTCATCTAGCTTTGATCGAATTAACAAAAAAAACCCTGTTCAGAGTACACAGACCCTGCTCCGTTCCTCTCTACTTGCTTAAAAAGCCTTCAGCTTGCGTCATTTGTTTATTCACCATGGTCTTCAGTCTCTTCAGATCCCTACAATTATACATATTGAAAGACACCTCTGATGTCGGGACTTTTGAGCTGCTGTTCATGTTTGCGACAGAGAAGTCGAAGCTTCTTCTCCCCGTGAATGTTTTTCAAATCTCTCGGAGAACGAGTGCCAGCGAGGCAGCAAGTCTTATATGTAAATTAATATGAAAGAACGACTCGGTGAAGTTTTCTGAGCAGATGACGCTGATGTTTACTGCTTTTTGCTGCTCACATAAGCAAACGAAAAACTGCTGATGACTCGCTTCAGTGGGAGGTGGACAACTGTTAAAACTGGCATCACCCTAATAAAATGCTGTATGTGCTGGGGCTTATTTTGCTCATTTTTGAAGAAACAGGCTGTGTGCACAGAGTTTCCGAGAGAGTTTGCAGGTTGTGAAGGCGGTGACTGATGCATTCACATTGTGATGTCTCAGTTTCTCAATCTGGGTGTCATTCAGTTTTCAAAACACAGCCACCTTAGCACTAACCGTACTCTAACCATAATAAAAAGCCTCTTTAACCCTCTTATGACCATCGAGATAATGAGGCTCCCTGGATTTATATTGATTTTATGTTCAATGAGTGCATCCGTCTGTCAGTCTTGTACCGCTTCATCCTCCACATGAGGGTCGCGCAGGATGCTGTGCCAATCTCAGCTGACATAGGGCAAAAGGTGGGGTCACACCCCATATATAATAGTCATTCAGCCATTCTTAGCACCACGTCCACTTCCATTCAACATGGCTTTCAAAATAAGAGCTTCGGCTTATTACTATTTTCTTAGATCAATCATTTGCCATAATGTTCACTGTATCAGTTAAATCTGTAAAATACAGTAAATGTTTTAATGCCATTCCGCAAGCCTTGTCTTGGCAGTTTTTATGTTAAATAGTACGTTGACTATTATGTGTCTTACAGAAAATTTTAAAATAAAGAAAAGAAATGACCACTCACTTATCTCTTCCGGGTTTTTCAGGGTTTGTAAAAGTGTTTAATGTTTTTTAATATTGGTTTGCACTTCCAGGCCACCGTAATTTATTGACCTGGGAACTTTTTATGAATATGCATGCAGTCCACGACGCTACAAAACGGAGGCCGCTAACATAGCTCAAAAGCCTCCTACATAGTTTTTTTGTGTTCATTATGCGTTTATTCCTCAGGCCTCCTATTGTTATTTTGGAATTTACCACTTCATACATATTAATCCTAATGGGGATTCACTCAGTGAGCAGTTTTTTGAAATACTGTAATAGCTTGCTGTAGTTGGGAATTTAATGAGCATAAAGTTAACGTCGTACTTCAGTTGTGATATATTGGAAAAAAGCAGGCTTCATATGCCTCCAGACTGAATACAAAATGGACCTCAAGTGTTTACTTAATTCACAGTCTAAATATATTGTGCGCTGCTCAATTATATTGATTGATAAACACTCAGAGGTAACCTTTCCAGCTCCAGTCTACGTGCCCTGTAATTTACAGATATCGAAGAACGGCGATAAACAGCTCCAATGAGTCATGTTGGTCAAGTGAGATGGAGTGGTGTCAAATTAAATCGCGAGCCGAAATGCCTTCGGTGATTCAAGCTGTGTGATGTTCAGGAATTTTTTGATGAAGTTTGTTGTCAGATACTATACGTATTTTTATCTTCTTCTTTTTTGTTAACAAAGGGCACGGAGCTCAATAGTTCTTTAAAAAGGGACAAATCCATTGTGGGCTTATTGTTTCTGACACTAGTCATTAAATCAGTGTTGCAGCTTCTAACCCCCCTGTTTTTTCAAAGTGTGCAAACTGTTTGATGCTGCCAGATACACAACTGATGCATCTTTCCTCCGCTGTGAAATAATTCATTCATAAAAGATGTGTCGGGTGGCAACGCGCTAATTGTTTAGACTCCAGGAAGAATGAAAGGACGGAGATTTGAGGGTAATGTTCCCTTTCATGACTTGTGTTTGCGCCACAGTGAGTCATGTCTGCGATGCATTCATCAGATTTGAGACAGTTTCAGTCGGCTTCAACAAAGTCATAGCAGGGTGGCTGTGTTTGACATTTATTCTGTGAAGAAGAAAAAAAACTGTACACAACATTCATTTAAAAACAGGAGGAGAGCACAGTGAAGCATGGGTATCTGACCTAAACCCACTTGGGACTGGACAAAACCTGACAAGACGGACCAGGTTCAGACAAATTTTGAAATTGTATTCTGGTTTGGTTAGCGTGAGGTCAGTTTGTGCGGCACCTTTTTATATTTGCTCTGTGTATGTTTTTCAATAGGTCTGGTGTGGGCAGGAAAATGTGACCCAAACTGCACTCTACACCAGTTTTACGCAAACTTTTTATACCAAGTACCTGAGAAAATATTGAGTTCTTAAAGTAACACCATTATCACCAACGTGTTACCAACGTGTCAGGAGGCAGATTTATTCCCAATAAGATTATTTGCTCCCTCATCATCCTCCTCTTCCTCACATATAATTCACACACGATCCATCCATCCATTTTCTACCACTTTATCCTCCACATGAGCATCATCGCAAAGGCAAGCGTGCTAACCACTACCTGGTACTGGCTGATACCGATTCCCATCCCTAATATTAAGAGATGTTTTAATGCTTTGTGACTGTTGGAATCCACAAAGTAAATGAAACAATTGTGAGGCAGGACAACACAGTTGGCGTTTTAAATCAATAACATCTGTCCTACAATTCTGAAGATGATTTACACGTACATGTATGTAAGTCTTGATGACCACTCAAAGTGCTTTGTGCTACAGTTTTGTCTGACCTGTTATCTGCCAGCATGAATTCGTCAATGAAGTTCTTCCATATGTTTCACACTGGTTTTTGTCAGCTGCATCAGGAAAATGGAACATCACTGTCTCGTTTTGAGCCACAAACATGAAAACCGGTGACAGCGTGAAGAGTGTGTGTGTGAGAGTTCCAGTAAGAGAGGTGCCCTGTAGGCATATTGAGCTGTCTGTCATGGTTTCATATAGGGGGCAAAAAGGTCTTTTTTCGCTCATTTATTTATGATGAACCATTCACTTACTGTCATACGAGAGAGCCCAGTGTTTTCCACATCCACACACACTGTGTGCATCTGGTTGACAGAAGAAGAAAAAAAACAGCAGGAATGTGCAGATAACCAGAAGGTTTCATTCTGGTCTCTTGAGTAATTTGAAAGCTTGTCTCAAATGAACATATGCTCGCTAAAATGTATGAAATCTGTCTGAACGAGTGGAGTGTGCTGCTGCTATACATTGAGTGGGTGTGAACTTTCATCTGCAGCAGGTCCTGAAATGAAACCCCCGACTCTCCCTCCTTCCTCCCCCTCTCACTCACTCACCTTTCACATCTGGAGTGAATATGTGAACTAAAAATAGACGGGACACCGACTGATGAGAGTTAGTGAAGCTCAGAATTTCAAAACATATGAAGAGAAGACCTGTATACCTCGAAGTGAGACGCCTTCTCCTTGTGGAATGTGAACTTGCACACTGTATATTCAAGGTGACTCTGTTGCACTGGAGACACCAGTAGCCCGATATGAGCAGGCCTCGTCAAGCATGAAGCCTTTTATTGTTTGCTGGCTTGGCGCGTGGCCAGGCCTGAAATCTATTTGCTTGTTCCTGTGTGATTGGCTTACTACACAAGTGTTCCATGAGAAGACCCCCGTTCAATCTTTTGAGGAAAAGATTTCTGCTGTAATTCTGTCTTCTGATAACCCTCTCAGCCGCGTTAAAGAAACAGTGAAAGTGGTTTGAGTTCTGCATGGTTTGAGAAGGTTCAGCGCCGCTAAGCATGGATGGCATTTCGGAGTGGAAGGGCAGTGCCCTCATGTTGTGGCTTTTGGAGTGCCGGTCATATCCCCATGGGAGGGGAGCCTTTTATGGCTGCGCTGTAAAACAGATAATGTTTTCCTGTTGTTGTTTTTTTTCTGTTTCTTTGAAGAGAGGGGAAAGGAGGTGCTTTTTGTTACATTGAAACTAATTTACTGCACACAGTTTTGCTAAATCTAATTGTGGCACTTAAGTACAACTTTGGAACAATTATCTTCAATCACGTTCACTTTAATGATCATTTGGGCCTCGAATAACACTAAAATCGGTAAATGGTTTTATTGTTGTTGTTGACTGATATTTATTCATGGCCTGTTTTGAGAAAGTACTCCAAACCACCTGTTTACAAAGTCAGAAAATTCATCGAAAATCACAGACCAGATGTTACGGTTATAAATATGATGAGTCAAAAATCCTTTTTTATACATTCTTAGACAAAATAGAGAGGACATATAATGTTAGAATATGCACATTTGTTTTATTTATGATCATTTCAGCATACTCTGCATAGACTTACATACAAATGTACCTCTTTTCCCAGAGAATGCATCTATTATTTATATCCAGTTTTTGGTCACACACTGAAAGGTGGCCCATATTTATGGGCTTACAAGAGTCTATAAAAATAAAGAGCAATTATCAAAGATAAAATACACGGATACACTCTTGATCTATGGACATTAGAGCTATAAAATATAAAAAATAGAAGCGCTATAAAGGATAAAATGCCATCATGCGCTGATGATAAACATCTAACACAGATTGAGCTATAGGTGAAAATAGGTACTACATGGTCTACATTCATTAGTCTTAAAAACACATCAGGTCGTTGAAATTGTGCAACATACTAGACAAACATTGCATTTTGTTTCCCAGACAACACAGTTGACATTTCCTATTCCTCTTCTGCGATTGAATGGGAAGTCTAGTTTTCACTGCCAGAGGGCAAGAAGCCACATTTCAGCCAGGCACAGACCTTTCTTTGTGCTCTGGTCAGGTTAGCAGTGGCACAGTCCTTAGGGTTAGTGAACAAAAGAAATCAAG
Source organism: Solea solea (assembly GCF_958295425.1). Taxonomy (NCBI): domain Eukaryota; kingdom Metazoa; phylum Chordata; class Actinopteri; order Pleuronectiformes; family Soleidae; genus Solea; species Solea solea. Next base: position 22,636,808 of record NC_081140.1, on the reverse strand, counting down.
TTTCTTAGTTTAGACAGAATTTCTTCTGACTTCTGTTTGTGTTTATAATCATTTCTGTGAAGTTTTTTCATCTGTCCAGGTCATGGTCACCTTCAGTAGATACTGTAGCCGTGGGCAAGTCCAGTTGCCTACAGCGTATATTGAAGATGTGTTCATAATCCTCAAATAGTATCATTTTAATTTGGAAAAAAACACTTTGCAAATTAGTTTTGCACGTCCCGTGTCCAAGGATAACTATTTTCAAAAGACTTCTGAGCATGGTTGTTTTCTCATCCATAGATTCCATATACTGTAAAATGGAATTTTAGGTTCCAGAACATAAAGCCAGTTTGAAAGTGTCTGAAAATCTGTATTTATTTGAAAAGCCATCAGGAGGTAAAGAAGTCTGGCTGTATGTAAGTTCCTCAGGGTCCACTCTGGACAGTTTGCCAGTCTTGTGTGGAAAAAAAAGAAAATGACGCTGGCCAAAATAGTTTACACAACTACAAGTTATGGAAACATGAAGCTTAGTTCAGCTACTTCATCTGCAAAAATTCATCAATATGGAAAAGCCCTGCTTTTCTCTTATAATGAACGTAACAAACTTTACATTAAACAAATCACGTTTAAATATTTAGTGTCTGTTTTTTTGGTTTTTTTACTTCTCTTAGTTTTGAATTGGAGAACCAAACTTGTAAAACAAGCTGTAGTAGGCAAGCACTTATACTTCAGAGCCTTCTGGCAAATCCCTGACAGGCTGGAGATTCAACGAGCGGCAACATCATTATTTTTCACTCTGTAATAAGCACAAAATGCATCGTGTAATTCTGTTTTCCTTTGCCTGCTCCTCTGCGAGACGAACAAAAACCCTCGTGGTACCTTAAGTGCTGACTTGTAGCTTTGTGTTGCTTTTATTTCCCCTGATGAGGGTTTTCCTCTGGTTTACATTTTTTCCTCAAAAGCCTTTAAACACATACACTTTCACATAATTTATCCGTGCCACAGAAGTGAAACCAAATGTTATAAAGTGTGTTCCAGCCTGCTGCTGCTGCTGCTGCTGCTGCTGCTGCTGCTGCTGCTGCTGCTGCTGCTGCTGCTGCTGCTGCTGCTGCTGCTGGATTTAACAGTACAGTAACTCCACACTGTGGGTACCTTGTGCGGCGGCCTGTGAACTGAGGAATGTCCCACTGACCCTGAAATAACAGTGAGCAGTGAAATGAAAGCAGCCTTTGTTCCAGGCGGCATTGATGGTGCCTTATTTAATGAATGTCTACAAACTATTTGGAACGAAACACTATCAAACCTGCGTGTTTCCCACCCATGCAGCTAAAATGAACCTCTGCGTCGGCCAGGAAGTCACTGAGTTTGACATTACTCACATCGGTCACTGATGCATGTATAAAAATAACCCCTCTTAAAATACAGACACATGAAAACTATGGATACAGTATAATTATTAGAGTAAATGTTAAAGAAAATGGGTCTGCCATGGAAGAATTCAACTGATGGAAAAACTAGAAATGGTAATAGCAATCATTTGATTATACATCTTGTTATTGTTATTACAAAATACCATCATATATAGTGTTGATAAAGCATTGCTCAAACCTTGATGCTTAACATATATATTCACTTTATTTTATGTCGGAGTTTGAAATGACTCTCTGTTCAAGTTTTCTCACTTTCACATTGAGGACAGATATGTCTTTGAATCAGGTTGGCGTCTGTCGGCCTTGCAACAAGACCAATCATTTCACCGAGAGCAAATGGAATGCTACAGCAATGTTTGACATATTTGTCCGTCTTTGATCAGAGGGCAGATTGTTAGCTTTTTAGAATATTACTGCTTGCTATTCCAGTCACGATTCTCCAAATCCTTGGTTCGATTAGATTTTGGACTTTAAGATCACAATTTGATTCGGTTCTTTATCTCTTTTAGCAAAAATGGGTCTGCCTTTTTTAAACTTGTCTAGACTTTAGACTAGTTTAGTCTAGGACTATTGGTTTAATGTCATGATAGGTAATTAAACATTTTTTAAATTCCCATTTCAATTGTCTACATGAGTGATATAATGTCCAACATTTGTTTTCAATGTACCACACTAAGGCCTTATTGCAGGGGTGTCCAAACATTTTTAACCAGGGCCATATTTGATAATGTGAAGATTTCCGGGGGCCAATGGTCACAATTGTCACAATTATAATTTTTACATGGAAATGTAACCAAAAATGTCCCTTTCTTTCCACAGGAGTCAAATAACATAATATGAGATGACTCAGACACTAGTCTGAGAAACACAGTCTCCACTGTATTTGAAATTAACCAGTCGTACGTCATCACACGGTATAAATGGCATGTCATTATGATATTATTACTCTATAAACAGGATAGCAATGTCTGATTTGGGTATACAAGGCATGACACATGGTGTGTATTGCCACCTGATGCTTTTCATTTTCACATATGCAATTTAGTTCAGGGTTGTTGGTTTTTTGCTGCTTTCAGGAGCTGCTCACTGCGAGGTAATGAAAATGATTTCATCCATTTATCCTTTCTCCGTGTACGTCAGTCCGTTTGATGTATAACTCACTGTTTCCCACTTCACCTCTACAAAGATTCTGTTAAAAATGAAAAACACCTGAGGCAAAGAACAAAGCCTGCGTCTATCCTACAGATTTCTCAGCAGAGAGCCAAAGTTATTTTATCAAAGCGAGCCATGTTGACTCGGTGTATCCATCACATTACATGTTGGCCGGGACAAAGCAGGAGGACAAATCGCAGCAGCACTGAAGAATGTCACAGGTTTATCATGGCGCACTGTGGCGATCCCTCTCGTCTGTCTGCTCCCTGCTTGTTACGTGTCACTTGAGCAAAGCAAGGTCACACATTCCTCTGATGGAAAGCATTTTCACCGTCTGACGCAAACAGTCGGTCCGGCGACAGCCGTGCGTTGGAAAAGTGCAGAGACCTCGAAGTCGGACAGTTGCAAGACGAAGAGCCGCTCGCCGACACAAAGCATTTCCTGCCACTCGACAGTGCTCGGGTAGTGACTGGGTCCCAGAGTTGAGCGTGCGGAAATACCTCACCTTGTTTTTATGATCCGATATATCATCCTGACGGTTCGCAAAGCATACATTAATTAATTCTTGAAATATAGTCCTTTTAAATATCTTATGTTTCCTAAGCAGACAAATTATCTGACGCACACAGGGTTCTCGGTAAACTCCACCTGCCGCCTTTACTAACTCGATGACAGCTTCATTTTTTAAAGTCCAATTTAATTTTTTATAGTTTGGCATTGTAAATGTTTAGTTTCAGTGCAGCGCGGGGACACCTCTGCTTTAACACTGGCTCTCGCCTCATATTGTAATCTGGCTCTCGCTCGGAAAACCCCCGCTCGTCTTCACTGACAGTAAAGTTTCTTGTTCTGACACAAAGAGCATCACGGGTAATTAATACTAATAAAGCCATTTGCATGGCGACAATTATGGGCTCCATCTGGAGAATTTGTCGCTTGATTTAAATCATTTATTCACTCATATTTATATTGATTATTTTTTTCTGTACAGTAACGGTTGCATTTCAGACGAGCTTGTGTTGTCTGTCACCGTGGATGTCGGTGCTTGTCTGTACTGTTTGTGTATTTTATGACTTTTCCTGAACACGTGTATTGCAAATTGGGCCTGCAATCGCCTGCGGGGCGCCCCCGGGTCACAGCTCATCAAGTTTGTCCACAGCACCAACAATTGTTTTCTGAGAATCCCCTTAAATGTTAAGATCAGCTGTATTCTGGAGTACCCCTCTCCACACCTGAATCCCTTTATGCCTCAAGCTCCAAAAGTCTCTTGAAACACAGCCTGGCCTTAAAAGATTTGTTTCAGCCTTTGGGAATCAAGAGAGCGTATGTTGTTGAACTTTATTGGGAAACACTGTTCAGAATATTAGGTTTTACTATGAATAAATGACTTTGAGAATCAAGGAGTGAAGTTTGGAAATCAAGAAAGATTTTGCAAGTACCTTTATAAACGTGCTAGGGCATAATTTGTTGTCTAGAAAATGTCACCAAGTCTTCCTGATGCCTTTTAGGGAAACTAAAGTATAAGAGTAATCAGTATGACCCTCCATTTTGAGGAGGTTTTGTGACATATTTAACTTTTTTTCAATGGCAATGATTTTGTCTCAAATTAGGAGTCCTCTTCACCGTAATGTTAATGAGGCAGTGAAGTGGTGCTTGTTGAAAAGTTGGATTTCTTTAACCTTTAGTTGTTTGTCGGTTTGTTTTCTTTAGTATTTCCATGGCAACGACTTTTCACTTAAAGAGCTATTGGCTCTTAACTCAAAATGTAACAGATCGTTGTGCCGTGCAATGGTTCTCAAACTTTTATATACCAAGTGCCAGCGGAGCTCTCAAAGCCACGCCGTTAAATAGACCGAGCCAAGTCAAGTTTTCACAGGAGGCAGATTTAAGATAATTTGCTCTCCCATCATCCTCCTCTTCCTCACATATACTTCAGACACTTGTATAGTGACTTTAGATTAAGGTGATATTTAGTTTCTTATTACTTTTTCCAAGCACTCTCTTCAAAATTCCTCAGTTCCACTCCAATCACATACCCTGGTGTAGGGTTTCCAATAAAACCCATCTGAGTCCGTAGTTTATGGCTGACGCGTGTTCCCCAAAAAGTGTGTCCTCCACAGTAGCTCATGTTTTTAAATTCATTCGATCACAAAAAGGAAATGCGGTTCTGAATGCGGTCAGAAAAGAACTTCCTTTCCAGCAATCAATCTGATCCCCTTAAAGCTACAGGTGCTCATTTTTTTTCTGTCCCATAAGAAACAAAGCGTGACATTTTAAATTAAATACCAATGCTTGAGTGCAACACATATAGTGCACAAATAATAATTAGATAATAATTAGGGCCTAACCTAACACTTTTAAATGCAGTTTAATCATCAAAACTATAATATTAATCCAAATCGTAATCAAACGTGAAATGAAACTACATGAAATGCATAAATTATTCATATGGCACCTACACAACCGGCTCCTAATTGTTTTAATAATAGAATAGAAGTAACAATAGCAGAGCAATCGTAGAACATTATTTCTGATTTAAGTACCACCAGAGGAAGCTCCACCACAGTTTGAGAACCATGCGGTTTAGAAGTCATGGATATAAAAGCGTAAAATATACGGGATAAATCTATCCTTGATACCGGCTCATTAAAAAAAGTATATAAAGCGCAAACTTAAGTAATGAAACCTTTTCAGCAGCTCTCAGGTTGCATTGTTTGAAAGAAAGTTTTAAGTATTCCTGACTTTATTAATCTGACTATTAAAAACCATCACTAGGGAAAATATTATAACTTCAGCATCCGCCAGCCATGATGAGTTGACAGATGAAAATGAATACATAAATAAAATGTATGCATTTCTCTGATTTAACCTTCATCTTTTTATAGGACTGTTTTTTGTTTATGTGAAAATACAACTCTGTCTGTGCTGTAGAAAATTGCAGTTTTGCTCTTTGAATACCAGAGTCCTTACAGAGAGTGTCTGTTGGATAAACGCACAAAGACAACAGAAACTACTGCAGCTCTTAAACTCAGGTATCAACGAGCAGTGCTATACATCACAGGCAGCCGCGCTGTACTTAAATAACAGAAAATCCTCTCCCAAGCTCCCAAACCAGGGACTGTCTCAATTTCAGCGGCTGCTTCGTATCCAGGCTTAGCAGCTCGCTCTCTGATGAAAAGTGTAGGGCAAATGTGTCACTTCTGCTAACACCGTGTGACCGTGTTGTGTGACTTTGTCTGCCGAAGGTTTGTTTTTTTTGCTTTTTGTTTTTTTATTTCATAGCTCATAAAAGTGAGCTGCGGATGAGTTCCTCAGCTTGCTGCGGGTGCCAGTGCTGCTGCAGATAAAGATTTAGCTCTGCAATAAGACACTTAGTCCCTGACACAATCACACACAAACACAACAGAAGTGACTGCAAGAACAACTGTCGCACTCCCTCTCTTTTAACAAAGGTCACGTCACAGCGTCGGCACAAAGTTGGACATTTGATTCCGTAATAATGATGAGAGCAATTATTGTTTAGAATTCGTTTAACTCGTGCATGGGGTTTTGGGGGCTTGCTTACACTTGCTTTAATGAGTTTGACGAATCCCTTTCATTTTCTGCCGCTGTCATTGTGGTTATTGGTGTGAGTTTTCCTGATAATTTCATTTGCAGCTGCTGGCTACCATCAGCTATTGTGCATTTTAAGACAAAGACATGCAGATGTTTGGCAATCGGGCAGGAAAACATGTACCAGTAGCACTTATTAACATTCCTCAAAGACACTCGTCCCAGATTTAACGCTCAATAAATTGTACATTCAAATCAGCTGTGTCTCAGTCTCAGAAGGTTCAGTCGATCATTCACACATGACACTGAACTTACGTGAGGGACCGACGGGAAACTATAATCACTTCTGAGAATGAAGGCCACTGTCAGTGTGCACGGTTTTTCAAGGTGAAAGAGGAACCGTTGTGGGAGTAGACACTGACTGCACAATAAAACGCCTAATGAATAATGACACCATCTGTGTTTAGATTGGTTTCCTATAAACCTCACTATGAAATTCTGTCCACCACCAGGCAAGGAATTTTCACAGAAAAGAGACTTGACAGAGACAATAAAGACTTTATTTTGTGTGTTTTTTTGTTATGGGTTTTCCTGGTGACCAGGCCAACTATGCAATGAGTTTCAGGACTTCACTGACGCACACATGGCTTCAGAAGATCTGCTCTTTGTTGGAGTCATTTAGCTCAGAGTGTCTAGATTAAGGCGGGATTCCTGTGACACGTTGCGTTGCATTGTGTTGCCGGTTTCACCATCGGGTGGCGGTTGCGTCTGGACGCAGGGCATAGGACGCATTCCTACCACAGAAGAAGAGAACGATGCTACAGCTCCCTCGGACAAGTCTGAAGGTCCGTCGGATGTTTTTTTCTGTTTGGTGAGCGGGGCTTAATACTCCAACTACCGGTGGGGCGGAGATTCAGTTCTCGCATGCGCTGTCCACACGTACCCAATGCATTGATGATGCAAATCTGAATGTGATGTGATCGTAGCAAAGTGTGACCAAGAATCAAGTAACATTTTCAGAACTAACCAGGTCGTTCAGTAGAATAAAAAATAAATGCACATTCTTATCCACTCATGTTGAGGTAAAGTACAAGTTATACGTCCATTTTACGTTGAGGGCTGTGGCAGAGGTTCAAGTGCAGAGTGAGAATCAAAGAGGCCACAGTCTTTCTCTTGCAAGTTGGTGAGCATTTACAATACGTTTGATGCTGTTGAATGGTTGAACTGTTTCTGCAGAGGCCAAAAGTTGCTGTGTTGTCACTGGACTTTCTCCACTCGCCGATCAAGCTGCTTTACTCTCTAAATCAAATAAGTTCAGGCCAGAAACCTGCATTAGATCAGATCTAAAAATGTCAGGGAGTTTCTCACCTGTTTCTGTCAAAGGCTGCTGAATTTTCATAGCTGGGGTATGGAATCTTGACAACTCTTGAAAGCCAAAGCGTTGCATTTTTCCCAGAACTTTCTTCTCCGCCTGGAAGCTTCCTTGGATGTTCTGTGCAGAGAGTGAAATTGATAAACCTGGTGTTTATGTATGCATTTCCATATGGAAGGTTGATTTGCAGTGATGCAGTCGGGCATATTGTGTATGAAGTTTGGATTTTCATTGTGAAGACGATGTCAAGATGAAACAGGCAAACCTTGTATCGTGCTCCCAGTGAGTCACCGCTTTGCAGTTAAATGCTCCAATCATTTTTAACTTACAAGCATAAATCCAACTACACATTTCCCCTGGAGTGAATGTGACATATGTGACACTTCACGACAAAGCAGCTCTAGCATGCAACATTCGTCTGCTCCAACACTTCACCCCGCACAAATTACTTGGCACAATTTGCAATGAAAAAGCGTTGATCACTTGGCAAGTGTGTTGAAAAAAAGTCAAAAAAGTCCAAATATAGCACTCAAAAGTGTCTCTGAAAAACCAAAAACCCTGAACCCAAAGTTCTTCCTTGACAATCTATCTGAACTGCTGTGATCACCTGCTAGTGAATGGAGGTAGGCCGTTGGGTGACCATAGCAACCAGTTTAACTTGAGCGCCAATTTACATAGTTCATTGAAATGGACATCATTTTGTATTTTCTTAATTTGAGTAATGGTTGGCGCAAATTGCAGCTGTGATAGAGTGAAGGGCAGATTGCAGTCTGGACCTGGAGGCTTAGTTCTCTTTAAATGATTGTTTATTCCATGAAAGTTGATTAACTTCCATTGTGAAGCCTCGATATTTGCAATTTGACCAGCAACATGACAGATTTTCAAACAGTCAACTGCAATCAGGCTCCTATTGGACGACACTAGCAATCACATTGGTGTCCACTCATGTGTGCTGTGCTTTATTGTGTTTTTTAGCTCTACATGAGAACATCATTTACAAAACTGACATCATGTGCTATTGAAGAAGAGCTGAAAGTAGTGATGGGGACTGTGGTTGCAACGATTGTTTTCATAAAAGTGTACTTGTTTAGTGCATAAAATGTCAAAAATGTGCCTTGATATGACAATGTTCACAAACGTCTTGTTTTGTCAACAAACCAAAATGATCCAGTTTTAATGATTTATTTATTTGTTATATTGAGCAAAGAAACATGCTTAATATAAAATATGCATATTTAAGAAGTTGAAAAATCGTAAAACTTATTAATGATTAATTGAATAATAATTACAACCCTAATTATGACCATTAACTCATCAGGAAAATGTTTACTGATGCTATAAATCAAGTGAAAATTCCCTCGCTCATTTCCCCAAATGCTTCTTTTAACAACCGGTGGAGTCTCCCCCTGGTGGTTAACTGCTACGTCCGGCCCTACAGTCTGTGGTTTATTCTCATATGTGCACATCATACGGAGACAGAAATGATTGTGTTGGAGAACCTGTGAATAAAGGTGTGAGATTCTTTGGGTAAACAAATGAAGAAGGTTGCACATTCCATTGTAAAGTATATTATTGTTTAGTGCAGATTTCAAAGGGAAATATAATTCAGTTCACTCTGTGCTATTCAATTCAGCCTGGTCTTTGTGGCATTTTGATCTGTCGCTGCAAATTAACCCCAGTGCAGCACTTTTGATCTGCTTGATATTTATACTATAGTAAAAGCAGGCGCAAGGAAAATAAAGCATGTTGACATTCCTCCCCCTGTCCGGTAATGAAATTGCTTAGCACTATTGCATCCTTCTAAGCATCGCACTATGCACGCTCATGTGGATTTTATCCTGTTGAGAGACGCTGTTGCAGGGGGCATTCGGCACAATGCCACTTTGAAAGTAATCCAGTGTGCCTTAAATAAGTTTGCCTCTTGTCAAGTATAAATACACAGATCACATTATTGGAAATTAATAATTAAAATCCGGTCTCCCGTCTTGAGCATTTCAAATCTTGAAATCCTGACACCAATCAATACAGCACATTTGGGGCAACATGTGCTAATGAGTGCTACCACTCCACTACTGTAATGTGAAATGGATATTGTACTGTATTTGTTTTCATCCCATGTTGAAGTGTGAATTTAATTTAAGCGTGTGATTATTTTTGTTCAGTTTCAAGGTATTAAAAAAAGTGAGGATTTAGCAAAGGTAGCTCAGTGGTACGGCAAGTTGTCTTTCAACTGGAAGGCTGTGGGTTCAATTCCTGGCTCTGCTAGTCTATGTTGTGTGTCCTTGAGCAAGACACTTAACCCCATGTTGAAGCGTGTGAATGGCAAAACTGTTGTGTGAAGCAGCTCATCAAGACTAGAAAAGCGCTATATAAATACAGACCATTACCAACTCTTCTTCTTCTGATTTTATTTGTGTTGGGGATCAGCTCATTCAAGATGGAGTCACATGCATCTTGGATGGAGAACACATGGCCCCTTGCTCAGAGACAAAGAGTGTCATAAAACTCAGTCAATAAAGATCCCTTATCTTCCACACATCAGTGGGAAACCCACCTCAGTGGTCACTTTGAGACATGTGACCCCCATGTAACAGGCAATACAAAAGCCAGGTTTCCCCTCCTTCTTTCTCTTTTCGCCTTTCTTCTTCGCTCTTCTCGTCTCCATCTCACCGGAGGACACAGGCTCCTCTGCTCTCCCCTGCCCTTCTGGGTGCAGGAAGGACACAGACTTCAGCTCTTCGACTGAAGACCCTTCAGCACAGAGCTTAACAAGCTTCCAGCAGCAAGAGACCCTCTCTGCTGATCTTCGAGCAGGCCCGCTCACAGCAGCCTGCTATCCTCCCATCAGAGGCAGCGACACCAGAGCCTGCCTAAGGATCAACCAAGGATCCAGAGCCAAGTTAGCTCCAACTAGCTAACTTTGTGAGGAGGAACCTGAGCCACAGACACCAGAAACACAGTCAACCATCTACTGTTCCTGGACCAACAGACAGCACCTCAAAAGGACACTTTTGCATCTTTTAAGGACTTGGTAACGTAACTGGGCCTAGCATAGCATTACACTACTTGGCTAAGCATAGATGAAATGTTATACTGAGCTTACTTGCTCACATAAAGTGTTGTTGTAATGCCTAGATTTAGGTTAATATGATGTTAGTGATGTCCATGCTTCTTAGCTCTCAGCTCTAGATGTGCATGCTTCTAACCTCTCATCTAACCTGACATCTCACTTTACAAAAGTAGTTAACCAAGAAACACAGCAGCCATGCGGTCAAGAAGCCATCTTTGATTCCGCCATCTTGTTGTAGTTTCTTTGTCAACCGCCATCTTGATTTGTAGTCTACCTCTATCTGACTTGACCATTTGACCTGCATACACACAGACTCTCTCTTTTCCACACACATACACTGTATATTGTTACATTTAGTAAATATTCTTGTTTATATCTTTGATGTCTTTTTAATAAATGTTTTATAAATATACAGTCTGGTCTGATTAATATTGCACAAGTGTGTATATTGCCAACCTCTTCCCTGTAGAATTCCAATCCTTCAATTCACCTAACTATTGATGTAGTATTGTGATTTATCAATTATTAAGTTAATTATTAATCATAATCCAAATTGGTAGTCGCTTAATTTATGAGACTGTTTTTGGAGGTTATGAATTAATGGTTCATTCAGAACCGATTGTTCTCCTCTGTTTGAGAGGAGTGGTGCCCCGATTTGAGTTTGACTCAACTTTTTATAATAAATTAATTATTCCATAATTAATCAATTATTAATATTCTAAATTCATAACCAATCACGCCCCTAACCCCAACATAATTGGTGCCCCGTGTGAGGCAGGGTACTGTTGGCAATTTATTCATAATTGTGTAATATTAATTGACCATCATTTTGGTCAATACACCAGGTAGATTCCCCAGACTTTGACTTTGGCGTTTCACTAATCCTCGACTGGAGTAGACTTCAGTTATACAGGAAGTACCTTGAGTACAAATTAGGTTTACTACATTTAACAAAAAAAAAAAACATTTTGGTTATTGTTATCATATTGAGTCCTATGATTTTAACTTGTCTTTCAGCTTGCTAATGTTGCTAACTGTCCAGTTAACTTGATCTGTAGAAACTCGACACTGAAAATCTGGTTGTTAAATTAAGTGCTCTTTCTTTAAATAACACACAGCGTGCCACAACCCTGTGTCATAAAGCTTGTATTTTGTGCTGTTACTGCCGTGCATTTCAGCCAAAGTGAGAATTGAAATAGAGCCACAGTGTGCTATACAGCCCTGTGAAAATTGTGTACCTTGCTGTAACATTCATGTGTTTCAGCTTGAGTTAAGTTTAAGATATTTTCCCCTAAATATTTTCTTAAACCCTGCTCCCACATTTCTGAAGCCTAATATAGCTACTAGTCAGTGCTTTAGCTGCTTCAAAGAAAGCTCCTTTCCATGTGGTAGACATCTATATTGTTGTTAGCCAAGGGTAGCGACACTACACAGTGTTCCTCAGGTTAAAATAATAACAAATTGATTTGTTTGTTGTATTTTACAACTTGCTTACACTCCTTCTTCTCTAGACCTAAAAATGGAGAATCCCTGTGTAGAACTGTTTGTTTCATCTCTTGCACAGAACCTAAAGACTGGTTATGTTGAGTTCATCAACAGGTTAAGTTTAAATGAGTGCAAGGAGGAAATAAACGCTCTTATCTATAACAGTGTTGATGCTAAGAATGCATCCAAAGCATCATTGTTGGAATGCTTGCTGCTGAATTTCCACAGACAGGCCAGCCTTTCACTTCAGAGCAAAGCAGCTCTAGAGAAAGACGTTGAGTCGCTAAGAGTGCAGAATGCTTGCCTCCTCCAAGAGGTAAACAAGGCCAATAAGAAAGCTGTGCGCTATTTATTAGACCTACACTCTGCAGAATCAGATCTTTGCTTCCACAAGGAAGAATTGTTAAAGCTTAGATCAGAACATCTCTCGACACCAGAGTTGTCCAGCAGATGTGACTCTGGTTATTCTGACTCACAGCCTCCCTGTAGTGAGCGTTTAACTCCACCACACAAGAGTGGTGAAAAGTTTCTAAATGAGCTTAACTCTTTGGGAACAAAGTCATATAAATCTGACATTTCTGATATAGGCAGTTCAGTCTCTGGTAGAATTTCTACCCAGAACCCCTTTTATTCACACATGCATGACACTGCTTTCCATGCTCACCTCAATGGAGAGGGGGTTAGGTCAGTTCAGGACTATCCCTCCCCCTTTTCAGGCTCCTCTCTGCAGCATCATGGTGATAACAGCCATGCAGGCTTCACCTACCCCCCAGAGAGAACAGCAGGAGCACATGAAAGACATGCTCAGACCTCAGAATGTTTTCGTTTTAAGGTACTGGAATCTCTTGCAAAAGACATTGATCATTTTGATCCAGACAACTGTGATCACAACATTGACAACTATTTTACTGAGATAGACCAAGCCCTTATGGACCTTCCCTATGCAACCGGGAGGGAGAAGATTAAACTTGTAGAGAAAAGCAGCTCTAAAGCAGTCCGCAAGTTTATACAGGAACTTCCCCTCAGAGTTAGAAATAACTACACAGAGCTTCGTCAAGCTCTCATAGAAGAATTCTCCTCAAGTGTGGACGAGATTACTTCCATGGCTGCAGCCCTTCAAGTTAAACATACTCGTCGCGAACATCCACGTGATTATTTCCAACGTTTGAGAAAGGTGTATTTTCAGGGAAGAAATGCCCCTGGCTTGGAAGGAAATCCCAAATTTAAGTCCCTGTTCGTGCGCAACCTTCACCCATGCATACGCACTCACGTTGTGTTTCAGACAAGCCAAGGTAACCTTTCCATGCTTGAGATAAAGAAGATATCTCAGATGGCTTGGGAATCGGTTGTCCCACCACAGGCGAGAGATAAAATCTTTAAACCTGACAGGTCAACTCCAAAAGTGTCACCCAGACAAACAATTTCAAAATCTCATCCTCACAACAGAACAAAGGGGGGTGACAAAAAGAAGCCTAGGGACAGAAAGCATAACCGCCATGTCCACTGGCTGCCCCGAGACAGGCACTCCCACAACAGAAGTTGTTGGAGACCATACTCAGAGATTCTGGCCCAAAGACATGATCAGCCACTAAATTACTCTGATGATGACCGCAGTATCTCAGAGTACAGTTCAGAACATGATCATGACCGATTTGACAGTAACAGTGAATCTCACCGCTTCTCCAGCTACAGGTGTTATAGCCCTAAGCCACAAGTTCCAGAAAGCTTTAGATACTAGAGCTCCACACTGGAACAAACCCTTAGGACACAATCCAATCTGTCCTGAAGAATGTCCATTCCTTGTTTATTTTAAATTTTTCTTAGTTTTATTAGATGAGTAGGTATCCGGATTTTGGGTACGCACATATGACAATTTCAGTGATTCTTAACACTGTAATAACCAGACTTATTACGTCACTTAAGAAAATCACTGCTCAACTTTGTATTCTTGGGCAAACTTTGTTTTTTTACTTTTTGTTTGTACCCTTCCAGCTGTAGGATAAGTTTTGTACACTAGTCAAGGACATCTTGTTATGACCATACAGGGCTAGTTATGATCACACTGATATCCATTTACAGTTGTCACTCTTGGTATTTACCATGTTAACACATCTAACCTTCCTCTTTTTACTAACCTGATAAAGTTAGGTATTTTTGTACAATGCCATTTTTGTATGTTCTTCATTTGTAATATTACTGCTTAGCCAAATTAGAGTTAATCAATGCCCAGATGTTACAAAGTGAATGAACTGATTTTCCTCTGGACTGTACACTGTGCACTCAGGATCACACATGGAGTGAGATCCTGAGTCCAAGGGGGGATTGTTGGGGATCAGCTCATTCAAGATGGAGTCACATGCATCTTGGATGGAGAACACATGGCCCCTTGCTCAGAGACAAAGAGTGTCATAAAACTCAGTCAATAAAGATCCCTTATCTTCCACACATCAGTGGGAAACCCACCTCAGTGGTCACTTTGAGACATGTGACCCCCATGTAACAGGCAATACAAAAGCCAGGTTTCCCCTCCTTCTTTCTCTTTTCGCCTTTCTTCTTCGCTCTTCTCGTCTCCATCTCACCGGAGGACACAGGCTCCTCTGCTCTCCCCTGCCCTTCTGGGTGCAGGAAGGACACAGACTTCAGCTCTTCGACTGAAGACCCTTCAGCACAGAGCTTAACAAGCTTCCAGCAGCAAGAGACCCTCTCTGCTGATCTTCGAGCAGGCCCGCTCACAGCAGCCTGCTATCCTCCCATCAGAGGCAGCGACACCAGAGCCTGCCTAAGGATCAACCAAGGATCCAGAGCCAAGTTAGCTCCAACTAGCTAACTTTGTGAGGAGGAACCTGAGCCACAGACACCAGAAACACAGTCAACCATCTACTGTTCCTGGACCAACAGACAGCACCTCAAAAGGACACTTTTGCATCTTTTAAGGACTTGGTAACGTAACTGGGCCTAGCATAGCATTACACTACTTGGCTAAGCATAGATGAAATGTTATACTGAGCTTACTTGCTCACATAAAGTGTTGTTGTAATGCCTAGATTTAGGTTAATATGATGTTAGTGATGTCCATGCTTCTTAGCTCTCAGCTCTAGATGTGCATGCTTCTAACCTCTCATCTAACCTGACATCTCACTTTACAAAAGTAGTTAACCAAGAAACACAGCAGCCATGCGGTCAAGAAGCCATCTTTGATTCCGCCATCTTGTTGTAGTTTCTTTGTCAACCGCCATCTTGATTTGTAGTCTACCTCTATCTGACTTGACCATTTGACCTGCATACACACAGACTCTCTCTTTTCCACACACATACACTGTATATTGTTACATTTAGTAAATATTCTTGTTTATATCTTTGATGTCTTTTTAATAAATGTTTTATAAATATACAGTCTGGTCTGATTAATATTGCACAAGTGTGTATATTGCCAACCTCTTCCCTGTAGAATTCCAATCCTTCAATTCACCTAACTATTGATGTAGTATTGTGATTTATCAATTATTAAGTTAATTATTAATCATAATCCAAATTGGTAGTCGCTTAATTTATGAGACTGTTTTTGGAGGTTATGAATTAATGGTTCATTCAGAACCGATTGTTCTCCTCTGTTTGAGAGGAGTGGTGCCCCGATTTGAGTTTGACTCAACTTTTTATAATAAATTAATTATTCCATAATTAATCAATTATTAATATTCTAAATTCATAACCAATCACGCCCCTAATCCCAACATTTGGTAGTAACAACTAACAAAGATAGTTTGTAGGAAATGTAGTGGAGTAAAAGTAAAGTACAGATGTGAGAATTGTGTACTCACAGTAACAAAATATTTGTACTTTGTTACATTACAACACTGAGAATTAGTGACATCAGCAAACACCGACTCCTTCAATCACCCTTAACTTTACTAATGGTCTCTTTTCCACTGTTTTGTTTTGCTTTTCCATTAGGCATAGTACTTGACACCTGGTACTTTTTTAGTACCTGCTCTGGTGAGGCGGTTCCAAATGAGCTTAGCCCATACTTAATGTGATGATACTAAATATGACATCGTCTGACTGATGGCTACAACTGTATAGTGGAAAAGCGCCATAAGCTCATCAGGAAACTAGAGTACGCTGCGTGCCAGAAAGGATGTAAACAATCTTTCACACCTTCTCTACTGTTCCTCAATTCTTCTTCATTGGTGGAATCATCAGATCTATGTGGACAGGTCCTTTCTTACGTGTTTTTTTTTGCACTAAGGCTTCACTTTAAAATCAAATGCACATCTGTTCAAGCTGCTGTAGAAACGATGGCAGCATCTGTAAAGCAAGGCCTTTAACTTAAGTACCTATAAAATGTGTATTTTAGGGTGGTTGAAATTAAACCTTTTTTATTTTAAAGCAGTTATATACTTTAATAAACACACTTATGGGTAATGTATGTGCCAATAAACCCCCCTATATATACATTACACCCTGGACCTTTAGCTGATAAAGAAACTGCGATTAATATTACTACAGCACATTTACAGAGTGATAATACTGCAGGTCCAATTAGACTCAAAGTATGAAAGATAAGATGGAGGAAATTGTCACACTGACATCGTGCGATTCTCACTGTTGACACATGATATGACTGCAGGATTATAACCGTTGGATTTAATGACCATCAAGTGTCTACATTACACTAAATGGATGTCACTTGTAAGTAAATTGTCTTAATTGCCTCCGACGTACCTTCCTGTCAATTTATCGTCCAATTTACAACCCATCTACTGACAGCCTGTTACACAGGTTATAATTTATGGGAATAAGATTCATACAAACATTCACATTTGTAATAAACAACGTGTGTGTTGAAGCTCTTTTTGCGGTTTAAACATGACCTCAATTTCTACATATCTGAATGCAGAAAATGACGACAATGTAAATTCACATCTATTTTCCATTATATTGATATTTGGGAACATCTAAAAAAATTAAAAAACAACAACTAATGACACTTTTTCATATCAACAAATATAAATTGGGATACAATATGCCTGCGTAAGGTTCATGTCAGTTGGGTTTTATTGGCTAACTGCAAATTACCTAAGGAATACCTCAGTAAAGGTGAACGTGTTCAACCTTATCTAGAAATTAGTCCAAAAAGATTTAATGTTGATATTTGTTTTAATTTATCCAATGATTTTCAAAGAGATAAATATTATTAAAGTCCATTTAATTTCTCTTTCTGACAGAACAATGACTCTGAACATATAATACCAAATACTTGTTATGGCGTAATTACTATAATCCGAATGTGCAAAGTGTGACAATATTTGAAGGACCAGAAACACCACAGTGTAATTAAAGTGTATTATTTTAACAAAGGTTCAAATTAACAATACAATACATCATTGCACATACAAAAGGCGGACAGATTGCAGGTTCAGAGAGACCGAAGTTTCCTTTTGAAGTTGCTCGTCTCTTGTTGGCTGATGGTGCAGACGGGGTTATTTTGGGACAATGTGTCGTGATTAATGGTTCAAAACAGAGACTCCCGAGACACTGTGTGTTCAGATGAATGCAGCCGGGTAGCTGATAGTCCTTCCGAGCCCACACCTCTAAATTAGTGTTGGTATCATAGCTGTATTATAGAGCTCAGTCCTTACTCTCACCACACAAAATAACACCTTAAATCAACCAAACAGCCATGTCGTTTGTGACAGCAACTCCCGTAGAGCGGCCCCCGCCACTCTCATGTCATCTGATCTTGGTGGATGAAAACCCATCCACGGGAAATTCACTAGCACCTTAATGGCACCTCTTCAAAATACTCACCTGCAAGGATTGAGCACAGACCATAATTGGCACAATATATCTCACCTTATCTGCTTCCGTCTGAAACAGGGACGTAGAGACCTTTTTACCTCCGTTTGTGATGCAGCGGATATCGCCAGTGTGTGTGGTGACGAGCCTCAGAAATTTAAATGCATCGCAGGCTGCGGTTGTAAAGCTTCCTCATCTGCTCTGCTGTGTCATATTTCTGCGGGGGTTTGACAATGCTGGTGCTTTGCAGCTCGCATAAAAAAAAGGCCTTCATTTTCTTCGATCAAGCAGGACAATTGTTGAGTGCTCCGTCGCTTATCTCTGCTGTACTCATTTCAGTACCTCGCAGTACAGCATTGTTCATTGTCACAGGTTTAAGAGATACCGATGGGTGTGATTGCTCTGTCCTCCACTCGTGTTTGGACTCAAAGCATCTGTATTTGACTCGCGCTGGGTAATTCTCGACTATCATTTTCTGTGTGCCTTACACTCACATGTGGCACATTTGAAAGAAGCTAGAGCTTTGTACTACAAGTGAGCGATTAACAGCTTTCCTCTGATGTTTAATCATTCAGAAAGTTACTGTAAGTCCCATCAGATGTTTGGTTCTGACATCTGCCTGTTTCGTCTTTCTGTTTCATTTCAGATTCAGAATGCAGATGATGTTTTGATTACACCCCTGGAAAAGTTCCGGAAGGAACAGATTGGCGCAGCAAAGGTAAGAGACCACCTACACGTGCAATTAGCAGTTGCACAGCGGAGGACGTTGTGTTCTGACATGTCTTGTTTTTCCACTTCTCTCCCTCTTCTGTGCAATATGCAAATGAACCAAAAGTTAATTGTGACACTTCTTAGAGAAGTGGTCTGCTCAGACTGAGGGCGTACAACAAAGATGTCAGACAAGTACTTTCCCAAAGGGGGCGAGTTTCAACGTAGCATATTAAACTGCTCAGTTGTTTTATATTTCTGCATAAATAGGAAACATTTAAAGATTCGGTCCCTTTTAACTTGTCAGTAAAACCTCTCGCTCCCACTTACATGGCTCTCGTCTCCAGTACAAATAGATGATATTGGTGTTTGACGTAGTTTTATCTGCTCCTGCTCAAATTGGTGGTAATGGAAGCATGACCTGCGACAGTGATTTAAAATCATTCAAGTCGCTGTTGAGTTTGAAAGAGTGACTGAAGTAAAGGACATGAAAATCTAACCACTGTAATAAAGTCACTGGTCTTTATGATGCTTTCTTCTGTTATGTGTTGTATTTCCCACTTCGGACACACTGGTTTATTGCACATTTTTGAGGTTAAAATTCCTCTTCTGGCAATGGGAATAGAGTCTCTCTTTTTTAGCATACTTTAAGACCCACTAATTGTGGTGTAAAAGAGACACATACTATATCATCACCTCCTGAATCAAAGCCCATTACTCTTACAAAATACATTCATAATGTCATTTATGTAGAGACCGCAGTAAATCAGATTTACATAGCTTTGGTAATCAGATTACTGTTGCCCTGCTACATTCATACCTCATATATTGGATGTAGAGGAATGACATGAGACGGGGTTCTGCAGCATGTTGCTTCGGGCCATCCTGCTTCCATGGTGGATGTGCTGTTGAAACTAGAGTTGACTGCAAAGTAAAAGTGTGGGTTTGTTGCTACAAGCTATGCTTTCATTCCTGGCCAACACAAAGGCATAGAAATGAAAATGCAGCAGCTTGTTTGTGGTCATTCCCTTGGTGAGCTCACACGCAGAAACAAGCCGGTAGAACCCGAGCCTTTATACATCTCTCCCACTGAGTTTCTGAGATCACTGCTAACTCCTCATTGGACTTTGAATTATGTGCACATCTTACCATGGCACTGACCCATGTGAGAGACAGCCCGGTCAGAGCCCAGTCCATCTTAATGCTGCAGAGACTTGTCCTCGGTTGGCTGAATACTAACATGTTGACATTATTGCACTCTGTCTCAAGCCATTCCCTCAAGAAGAGCATGTACAATAACACTTGTGAAAGATGATCTGAGGCAGTTTGAATCTCTTTCTTTCTTTAGGTAACTTTGCAGCATAGGTAGATGTTCTCAATGCTGGAAAGTGACATGGCTGCTTCGTAGAATAGGCCAATAGCAGTGCCCTGTCTCTCTGAACTCTGCTGTAATTGGTCAAAGTCTCTTGTCGTGGGCAGAAAGGCCCAAAGCTAGAGAAGGAGCTTAAGCTGTATTTCCATCATGGTACAGTTCAGTTTGGTATAGTACAGCCCTGCATGTTTTAGATGTTTTCGATCAGGTGTTTTGGAGCAGGGCAACATTAAAACATGCAGGGCACGGGTCCCAGAAGACCAGGATTGGGAAACACTGCAGTACGGTGCGGTTTGGAATGGTAAAGGTCTATGTCAGACTTGCTTTTCGACCTAGGAACAGTAAAAACGTTTACTTGGTAGGCTTGTTGTGCTCTGTACTTGATGGCCTCTTCAGCGAGATACAGTAGCGTGACATTATACCGGTGCAACGACATTGAACTCTCTCTGTCAGATCCCTTGATTTACATTAGGAAATGATTGATCAGTAATGACAAAAATATGTAGCATATCCCAACTTTAATTTATTTATTTAAGATAAGTTGTCAGCTACTTGCCAGCAAATAAATAAATTGTATCCTACGATAGTTCACTGCCTCTCCATGAGCCAACCTGTAAGGAACAATTCCTCTGCTGTCATGGACTAACCATCAATCATTCTCCCTTTTAGAGGCCAGACTAAATAATCATTGTCTCAACCATCACATGTAGCTACAGTAATGAAATGGCACATTTCTGCCATCTCTGTCTCTCGCCGCGCCATCACAGTACTCAGTGTTATTGCACTGAGAGTCCTCGCTATGTTTAGAAAATGGTTTCTTAAAAGCCACAACCCCCGTCACTCCCACTACCTCTTATTTCCTCAGACCACTTCCTCCTAATGGCTCTCCCCTCCCACGTCCCATCCCCCGCTAAACATTAGCCCAACTAGAGTGAGATAAAAGGCAGACTTCACGAGTGGCTGAACAACTTTCCACAGTTCTGAGAATCTGGAGAGATCTGCAGGCCGCCTGACCCTTCCAGTTAGTGAGCTTCATGTCTGAGGACGGACAGACAGGGAACTCTTGCCTTATTTGGGTATGCTGCGAGTAATCCCACTGAGGTTACGTACCAGTGTATCAGCTTCTTAGGCATAAGCACAACAATTTCATGGCCATAACACACCAGCAGATTGACTGCAGCACTACAGGACATATTAGGCACAGTCTGCTTCAAACGAGGCTGAACCACGTTTTGGAATAAAACCCTCAATCTTTGCACAGTACACTACAAACACACATTCTGACAGCCAATGTGGACTGAAAAGATTGTGTGTTTTCACTGGAATGTGGATTTCCCATATGTGCTTGCTGCTAAGGTGGAATGGAGAAGTGAATATATTTATATCCTTTTTTTTCTTCTTCTTTTTTTGTTTCTCTCTGAGTTGAAAGTTGATAACGTCCCAGACAACAAACACTTATGGAAGTGAAATAAGGAGTGAAAATTGCCTTTGTTTTGGCAAACCAGTTTGCTGTCACTGCATCAAAATCGTCTGCTGCTTTTCATCCCGCAGTCTTAGCTGTCTGCCTCCGGAAAGTGAAGATATTGTGGAAGTGCCTGAAAACTGTACTTTATTGAATGGTCATCGGGGGGTGACTCCACTGGTTACAAAATGAAGTCTGTTTTCTGTACAAGTCTGTGAGGAAATAAGCCTGTTTTTCGCTTGATTTATGACGTTAGGAGTTTATGGTCTCAATCACCAGGTTCTGGTCTTCGTTTAACACAGCGTGATTGTTCTATTGTGGTCTGCGTAAGAGTCAAATAGTTGATAAAGCACAGCATGGGTTGGGGAGTGGACACTCCCCACTGTGTGACACCTTAAGCCTGCATGAAGTCTGATTATCTGATTTGAAAATGAAACAAAATCTTCCCTTTTTCTAATGTGCAAATCATACACAAACAGAAACTGGAAAGTGGAAACATACAACGAAACAAGGATATTTAAAAACCAGTATAGAACCAAAACAGAACAGCAACAGCAACAGCAACAGCGTAATAAGTTCTCAAATCCTCAAGATGAGACAACAATGGCCAGAACTCCTCCAGAATATTCCCGCATTTTTCTCATATGTCAATCTTTCTAATGGCAATAACAATTCTATCATTTTTATCAAAAACATCTTTATATGAGGACTTGAATAATATTTTTCTTTAGCAAAATATGAAGTGACATAAGAAGTCTGCAATTGTGTCATCTATATGAAAATTTGGGCTTTTAATTTAATAAATAAAGACAGATAAATACAGATTTCGTACTGGAATGAATTAAAAATCTAGGTAACAATGCCACAACGTAGTGAGAGGTGTTAAAATCTGCATATACTCTATTTGAAATATGTCTCTTTATTTTTATTTTTTGTTTTTTTTACTAAACGGGAAATGTATTCTCTCGCAACTATATATCTTGATATTTTCATCTAACTCCAACCCCCTCAGTTCTCATCTTAACATTTTTGATCATGTGGCCTTGCTCCACCGTGCTTTTAAATCGGTGAACATTGAACTGAAAGTGGACTTTGAAGAAATGATATCGCAAATTACAAACTGCAATATTGGGCAGAGAAGTCTTAAGGAAATCATGCAGCCCGAGGTGACGTCACAGTTGGTAGTTACTAACTGATGCCCAATGTATTGTACATATTGACCTGAGGCCTGAATGCTCACAGAGAATTTTTTTTTACCCAATTGCCTCAAGCTGGGTCCACATTTGTGTGTTTGTGTGTGTGTGTGTGTGTGTATGTGTTTGTTTTTCTAGTCCTTGAAATTTAAACAAACCCCAGGGATTCTCTCTCAAGGAAAACACCAGGGGGCGTCTAACTGGTGGGTGGCATCCTTGCTCTGTGAAATCTATGACAATAATATATTCTCTTTGTGGGTTCTTCGACATAGGGGTCCTCCTCTCGCTGGGTGTGAAGAATTAGTGCAAACAGACCCAGATGGGAGTCAGATGGCCACTGATAATTTCAGCTGTCCTCGCGCTGCAAAGACAGGCACAGACATCAGATGTGTGTTGGCTGGTTACGGTCTCCAGAGTCAGATATGACATTTGCATTCATGCAAAAAATCCCCAAAATATGCCATCGGAGACGCTGTGGAGTAAAGGGATCAGTCGAAATGGTTTTGGGATGTGTTTTCCAGTTGTGGGCTGCGCCTAATTTTAAAGTGAAACATGAAGTGCATGTACAGTGTGTTTATAGCTCATTAATCTGGTGTTGGTATAAGTGAATAGGCTGGGAATTCTAGGACTGGGCAGAAAGGAATGCACATTAATTAACCCTTAGTGCTCACACGGCAAGGATCTGTGCCGCAGGTGCACCCGTGGTAAATTGCAGTGGGAATAATACACAACTCCTTATATGGACATCCTGGGGGGGGGTGTTTATAGGTCACATATTCAGGCTTTAAAAACATTTTTACTAGTGATATAAAGTAGCAATAATTGTGCAGAAGTCACAAAAATAGACAGGAGTGTTTATAAAGTTGGTGAAAAGGATATTTTTTTTTCATCAGAGTCCCTAGATTGTGCTGAAAAAAAGGATATAAGACACTCTATATTGCACATTCATATAGCCTCTGTTTATACTGTACGTTTTAACAAAGTAATGTGAAAAAGCAGTTGAAATGCTCTGTGTTCTCACGGGTTAATTTGTATTATCTGGAACATGTATGAATGTCTTTGTCTTGTCTTACATAAACGTTTAGTGAGTATATTTGCATTATTTATGGATCATATAGACTGTGTTGATGAGACAATTGACAATTCATATAAATAGACATCACATTATCTGTCTCGCTGATAAATACGAAAAAGTTGAATTGGTTTCACTGCTGCTCGCCATTGTTCATCCATCAAGTCCTTCGGTTAGAGCATTTCTGCTCATGCTCTCCTCATTCCCGCGATAATCATGAAATAGTGGCACTAAATATTGATATTTTTGCACCAGCGGGTCGATGACTGCATCTCAGGAGTTGGCACAACAGTAAACATCCATATCAATATTTATTTCCACCCACACTGTAGATATGCAAATCATGTTGTGAAGTAAACTTTGCATAGTGTCAGTCAATGTGCTATTGATTAATGAAAGAAATGTTAAATTGCAGCACAACACAAGAAAACTGCGGGAGCCTTCGAAACGCTTAACTAAAACACGGGGAGGAAAATAAATAAAATAAACAAACTTCCATTATCCTCGCGTCTGTCGCATAATGTCCTTGCTCTGTGCAGCACAATAGGGCAGAAAATATCTATCAGTTTTCCTCACGAGCTCCAGACTATCTCCAGGTTGAAGAGGCCGGCCTTACCCTTAACTGTTTAAAGAATATTTTCTATTAATCCATCAGCTTCTTGGAAAAAAGGAGGAAATTCGGTCATAGGCAATAATATAAAATAATAAAAAGGGCCTATCATGTGCAATTTAGAAATAATAACTGTAGAATTACAATTTTTTTTTGCTGCTTTAGTTCACAATGACCTCACTGAATCATCTTGGAAGGAAGAACCATTGTAACTGGCTTTGTAATCTCACTGTGTTGTTAGTCGCTTGTCTAACAATATGAAAGAACGTGTTTGGCGGGGTAATACAATGCAGACCTATGACAATAAAGCCCTGATGCCGACATTGAATAACTTCCTGTTACCTGTAATATAATTAGAGCCCCTCAGGAAGCTCCTCATTCACGAAAGCATGCAGCGACATCACTGACGTCCAAAAGCACGTAATAAAAGAATGTGTCTGTGTGTGTGTCATTTAAACAGAGATATTCTTACACTTACCGATGCTTCCAATTGACTTTCCCCGCTCATTATCTCGCTGGTTAGGTGGTTGATCTTGACAGGGAGAAGCCAAAGGGAATCCTATAGGGTACTGCGCAGACTATTTATGCAGAGCATGTCAAAAGAAGTTTTCACACCATAGTAATAAAGAGGCTTTTGAAGATTGATCTTGTGAGGATGCCAGCTTCTCTCCCAACCCCCCCTCCCCCCCCCCTTTCCAGCAACACTCAGACCTCAAGAGAAACTTTGAGACGAGATACAAAGGAAATGTCAGTGTTTACTTGCAACATGCAGGTATATGCAGCCTTCTTTTTTATTTTATCATTTCAGATATTATTCATTTATCATTACATTTGCTGTTGAGCTCGTTCGGGAGACCAGTTCATGTGTGGCAGAGCGTCCAAACAAACTGACCTCTGCCATTTAATCACCATCCTGGAACACCTTTTCTCCAATTAAGTGCCTCTAATGAGCTTCACAGCTCCCCCCACTGTCATGTCACTGCTCAGAGAATCCATTTAAAGTCAACATGTGGTAAAAAAATGCTGCATGTGATGCCTCGCCGGGTCATTGGTGTTTGTATTATTCAGAGGTTTCGGACAGAAGTGAGAGAATGTATATAGCGTCCTCGTTCATAGCAGAGCCTCCTCACTCTACACACAGACACAAAATCATTCTCGACCTCCTTTACAGCTTACATCTGTTACCATGGCGATGAGGCGCAGAAACGACGGCCCTGAGGCTCGTTAGGGCCAGTGTCAAAACCCGGCATTGCACTGCTTGCTCCCAAATATTCCTCAGTCTTCATGCTAGGCACTTTGTGTGTGTGTGTGTGTGTTGCAAACTGTGCGGACACCTGATGACCAGAAGTAAAGCGGCTCGCGCTTCATCTTTCATCTTTTCTCTCTCCGACAATATATTGCCAATTAGCCGACTCACCCGAGCGACAGCTGGCATCAAAGTGCCCCCCAGCAGCAACATGTGACTTGCCAGCGAGAGAAAATCCGACGACAGAGGAATCTGCATTGGAATATTTCTCTTCCTGCATTATCCTGATTTATTCATGAGGCCAAACAAAGAAATCAGATGGAGGAAATCTCCCTCGTGTTAAGTTCTTGTGCTCCACAGAGCGTTTGGGGGAGACAGCTGATTACATAGGGTTGGCATCAGTTTGTGTGGTGGAAAAACTCCCATCTCATGTGGGCTTCTGGGGATACTTTGCTGCGCAGCATTGTATATCTGTCTGCATCTGTGTCCTCTGCCGCCACGTGTTGGCTCTTCAAAGCCCAGCACTGCAGCCCCCTTCTCTGGGAGAGAGTTTGCCATTTTTATCACTCCTATAATCCACTCTTATTGCACCAACCTATCCAGAGGGTGGAGGGTGGAGGGTGGAGGATGTGTGTGTGTGTGTGTGTGTGTGTTCAACACATGGACAAGCCAACAAGCACCTGGTGTTCTGCTAGGGTATCATTAAGATAGCACTGGTTTATACACGTCCTGCCTCCATCACAAAAAAAGAAAAAGGAGGAAAGAAAAAAAAACTTTGGTCGACTTAATCAGACTGACTCTTCCTCACAGACTCACCACACACACACACTTAAGTAAGTGTGGAAGAGAGGAGTTTGTGTGTGTGCGTGTGTGTGCGCGTGTTGTCGGGCACACTCACTGGTCAGCAGCAGCTGGTAGATTCCTGCTGTGACTGTGGGGCTCAGCCACACCTTCAATTCTTAATTTAATCTGATCCTGTGTGTGTGTGTGTGTGTGTGTGTGTGTGTGTGTGTGTAGTTTTTTCTCCTTGGGGCCTGCGTTGTGTGTGTGTGTGTGTGTGCGCACACGTTCACAAAAATGTCACATCAACAGCAGTCACAATGGCAGTCCCCACCCCTTTTTGTTTTCAAATAAATAAAAAAAATAAAACACTCAATCCTTTAGGGAAATTTATTTCTTGTCAGTGCCAAATCATATTTAATCACATGTTTATTTTGCTGTCCACCTGTTTATTTTCACTTAGCTTATGAATAGCGAGTATTGACGTAATTGATCCCGCCCCCCCCCTCCCCGCCAGCCCTCCCTGCAAAGATCATTCCCAGGCCAGACATGACATGGAAGATGGAAATATGATGCTACTACGTGAAATTATCTATCGATTTCTGCGCTGTTAACAGTTGTGTTGCAGGGCTGTGTTGTCTTGTGGTGAATCCCTTTCGATGTGCACAGCTGGTGTGGGAGTAGCTGAGGCAGAACACTGTTCTGGGTCATATCATTTGCCACAAGTAGATTAGACTTGCTACGTTTCAGGGCCGTGGAAAGGAAAACAAACAAAGAGGATCGGGTTGCGTCGTCAAAATTGCCACTTGGTGAATGTTTTCTGTCGTGAGTTTGGACCTTAAGTGGCTAAATCTTCATTTAGAGCTCAGACCTGCAGATGTGCTCACACAGACTGCTTCTCTCTGCTCGGGTAGCGTTTGATTAATGCCAGTGAACATTTGTTTGTTTGTTTGTATGTTTATTTTCTGTGCAATTTTCCATCTCTTAGTCCCGATGCTTTATAGATGGGCATCTGGCATGAAAGCCCATTTCCTGTCCTCTTCTCGGTGCCTTCAGGGACACCCTCTAAATCCTGGGACTGTTGTGATTATAGAGCTCGACTTGTCACTGCAGGTGGAGCAGAGCAAGGAGGGGAAAATGAGAGCAGCATCCAGGCAGCCCCGTCTTTGAGAGCGTCAAATGCATTATGCTATTGATGATTTACAGCGTTTGGCGTTTTGCTGTGGACGTGTGCCCCCAGCTGGGGAGGCTGTGAGAATAATAGCAATATTTCTCAGAAGCCCTGTTGATAATGCACAGCCCTTGTTGACCATGCTGACAGTGTCCTCTCGTCATTACACGGTCATATGCCACTTTTATGGCATGTAATAATCTGTTGACATGAATTTTTAAATGACATGTGGCCAGCGGCATGGGAGAAAATGTAGCTAGATCTCCACCTAGTGGCGGGTCAAGCATACACACACCTCATCACCAACAATACATGGCACTTTTCTTCTCTTTTTTTTTTGGTAACATTTAATCCTCTTATGTCTCTTTTGCACCTTTTCAGGAAGGGAAGAAGAAATTCGATAAGGAAACGGAGAAGTACTACTCCACACTGGAGAGACACCTCAGCTTGTCATCCAAAAAGAAGGAGGCGTATCTGCAGGAGGTGAAGCCAAAATGCGCTTTCTCATCCCTCATCATGTCTCCTGAATAATGCTATTGTATGGTTGGAGTGTTTCTGAGGCTGTTGTTTGTGCAGCATTCTTTTGCTCATTTCCCGTCAAAGCACACAGTGCTCCAGGTGCTGGTGTGAGCATTAACTCACTGTCCACACAATGTGACCCCCTGTCTTTGTCACGGCACTAACCCTGGCTTTTGTTTGCTCATTCTCAGGCTGACACGCAGATTGATAAGGAGAGGCAACTCTTTTACGACGCGTCCCTCGAGTATGTTTTCAAAATACAAGAAGTGCAGGAAAAGAAGAAGTTTGAGTTTGTCGAGCCGGTAAGAGAAGGAGCCGTTTTTTCATATGAAAACCCGCCAAAGATGTTGGGAATTAAAAATGGAAACAGTACATGCATGCGTTCACACATGATTCAAAGATTGACTGGTTTTTCATTTCAGTAAATGCACTACTATGGTAAAGTTAGCTGCTCCCAGGATTATTGAGTCATGATTTAAACGACTAATCAGGCTGGTGCATGTTTACTAACTAAATAAAAATATATAATTACTCTATATTTATATCTTATGGTGTTATGGCAGCAGTACATTTGTGTGATAAGAAAAAGAAATTAACCAACACCTTGAGATAATCCTTCCAATGTTATTTGCTGAAATGACTCCACATCTGGATAGCTATCTGTGTAAGTAAAGTTGTCTGAGGGGAAGGAATCCAGTGTAGCAGGAGTCTGGTGGAAAAAGCATGGTGACAGCAGGTCACACTGCAACTCGTATACCCTCCTCCCGTTTGCTCTGACGTCAAAGCTCCGCCCTCCGAAAACATCAAACACACACTGCCTGACAACTGCTGCAAGGTGAGTTGAGGAAAGAGAGCAGTGAGACGACGGCCTCCTTGACATCAACTTCATTATGTCACGGTGCCACGGCGTGAATCAACAACAAAATTATTATTATTTGTGTTTGTTACTGTGTCGTGAGGGCTTCAGACACTTCTTTTTTGTTTTCTTTTGGTTATCAGGACGTGGAACAGGATCTCCTCAAACACGTTATTGAAAGAAATGACGGACTGTAGCTTTAACGGCATTTTGTTTGTCACAAAACCTGTTTTTAGCTCCTTAAACATTAAATTACTTTTAAGTGGTCATCCCAAAAGAAAGAAAAGTGTGTATACTGTGTAGATTCATGGTTCTCAAACTGTGGTATGTGTACCAACAGTGGTACGGGAGCTTGCTCTGGTGGTACATGAAGGAAAATTAGAAATATTCTTCTACTGTATGGGTATGTGATTGGAGTGGAAATGAGGAACTTTGACCAGAGAGTGTAGACTCAGGTGTCAAACTCAAGGCCTGCGGGCCACATCCGGCCCACCATGCAACTGGTTTTGGCCCGCAAGATAATATATCATGTCTTTCCTGCTCTTTTTTGCCCACTGATTTACGGATTAGTACCACACTTATCAAGTTACCTCAGATTAAATGTAGACTTTGAAAGCCGGATCCAGAGGGGGGTTATAAGGGGGCTCAGCCCCTAATTTTGTATATGGCCCCCTCTCTTTTAGCTTTAGTAGAAATGATTGAGTACAGCAAATCATTGGCTAAGATACATGTGATTACAGGTCTGTTTGTGCTGTTCTACTGAAATACAGCGGAGGAAATCTGGCACGACCGATGGAAATGGGCAATGGAAAATCCTTTGTTCTGTAAACTTTTTGTTATTTGCCCGCTTCCGGCCCTCAAGTTGGACACAGTTTTTAATTTCGGCCCCCTCTGTTATTGAGTTTGACACCCCTAGTGTAGAAAATGAAACAAACAACAAAAAAGTAATAATATATTGATATCGCTCCAGGAAGAGGAGAATGATGAGAAAGCAAATGATCTTATTGGGAATAAATCTGGTTTATTTACACCACTGTATTTTAACGTTGGCGATAATGGTGTTACTTTGAGAGCTCAATAGTTTATCAGATTTGTATACAAAGTTTGAGAACCACTGGTGTGGACTGGAAAAAAAAAAGAACGTCAGCAGCAGCAATTATGTGGATTACTAAAATTGTAGTTCTTGCAATATACAGTATTTCGTTTGAAAGATTGGTTTAGTTGATCCAAACACAATCGTATATGAAATGGCACAGAATTACAAGCACTTACTGCTAATCAAGGTGGCTTTCTAAATCTCTCTTAATTATATTCAGTCCTTATGGGAAACCTTGTGGGCAAACTTAAATAAAAGGCTGTCAAACAAAGCAAGACAAAGTGCTGATGCAAATCCAAGGTTCCCGCCGCCCCGCCCCCCACTGCACCGGCCCCGCTGCGCGGAGATGTAGCGTCAATTCTAACACATTTAGCGGAGAAGTTGCTGCTAAATGGAAATATTAAGTTCTCGAGGTGTTAAATGTCTCTGGACGTGAGATGAAAGCTAAGTGGCAGTTTTAAAAGCCGCTGCTTCCTTTTCTGTTTGCATCCGCTGGCAGCTCAGCCCCGGAAATCCGGGCCAGAAATGTAAATCTCCAGGCCCAGGTAGTGCTGGGAGAAATGACAAGGCTCAGCCTCGCCTGTGATGAATCTGGTCACAGATAAGATGGTTCATCCTTGAACGTTAGATGTACCGAGCCTCATCTTCGAAATCAAATCAGCAGTTGTGTGTGAGGATGTGACTCAGGGCAGCGCTGTGTTTGTGGGATTCTGTATGCTACAGATGGGGATCAGTCCAACAATACAGGCCTGCGCTCCTTCTGTGTTATCTGTGTTCTACAGAAAATAAGATCAATATCTGTCAGCCACACACAACCACAACTTTCAGAAACTTTCTTTTCTTTGCCTTATCCTTGAAATATTTAATTTTACACGGTAAACAAGTTAATATAAAGTTGATTTATTTGTGGAGTTACTCCCTAAAGTGGAAATTGACAGATTACAGCAGTATGTCAGTATTATGACATAAGCCCCTTAGTAAGAAGCACAATATTTATTCAAGCCAAAATACAATTTTTTGATGAAATATTGTCCTGACCCACACATCGTATTCTATAGACAGAAGAAAGCAACAATCTTAGTCATTTTAAATGTGTTTTCAAAGAAATCCGAACAATTATGTGAACATTTCCATTCCTTATAATATCGCAAATCATACCACAAACGCAATTTCAGTCAAAATAATCGCAATTACATTTTATTCAAGCCAAAATGTGTATCCAAATGCCATTTTTAGATGAACATTTTTTCTGAATCTTAGTCATTTTAAGTGTTTTTCAAAAAAATTACAACAATTATGTAAACATTTCCATTCCCTAAAATATCTCAAATCATACCACAATCACAATTTCAGTAAAAAAAAAACGCAATTTGATATTTATTAAAATCTGTTCAGCCCTACTTCAGAGAAACAGAAGCATCATTGTGTGATTGTTTCTTGTTTTTATGTTTTCATGTGTAAAGTGGTGATCACGCTCTTATTCCCTGTGCTTCTTTGTTTTTTTGTCGCTCTCCAGCTCGTCGCCTTTCTTCAGGGTCTGTTTACATTCTACCATGAAGGATATGAGCTGGCTCACGAATTCGAGCCGTACAAACAGCAGCTTCAGTTCAACCTACAGAACGTAAGTCCCAGCACCTCGGGCAGGGTTGTACACAAAGGCAACCAGCCACGTAATCAGATTCTGCAGCTTATCATACCCCGAGATAACAAGTGCAGTTTTCACAAATGGATAGCTGTGTGGTTAAAAGAAATTCTCTGCTGCACCGTGGATCGATATTTCCCGAGTGTTGTGTTGCAAGGCAGTTACTGTGGGCCATTTAATGCTCCTGTGTCAAAAAGTAGTTAATAGTTTTGAGTAAAACTACGGCTGCTGACACGGCTCCCCCTATCTTCCACTATGACGTCACCGCTTGCAGCCCAGGGGCCAACATTTTGCTCTGACCTGAAATCTTAGGTCATTGCTTTGACAATTTCCCCCTTTGTACCCTGAGCTCTAACTGGAGCAGGAGCAGGGTTTTTTTTTTCTGCTTGGTGATATGAAACAGCCTCATGCTGACTTGTTTGACTCGAAAGAAAAAGGCGATTTCATGCAGCTTTAACAGCCGAATCCCTGTCCTAATGTGGGATCATCTTTTTTTCCCATTTTGAATTCAATGTGTTTGAGTATTGGATGCACTGTTTGCGTTATTTGCTTTTTTTTGTTTTGTTGTTTTTTCCCCCTCAGGTGCCCTCGTTCCAGCTGCACAAACAAGAAGCATTTGTCCAGTTTTTTTTTTGTTTTTTTTGACAATTCGCCTTCATTTGTTGTTGTTGTTGTTGTAGGCAAAATAAAGATGTTCCTGAGTTGAAGAGTGAAGAACACACACAGGAAAGAAGAGCTGGCACACACTGCATATCATCTGTAACACGACCCTGCTTCTTTTTTTTCCTCACACAGACTCGGAACAACTTTGTGAGCACCAAGCAGGAAGTGGAGAAGTTGATGGAGAGGATAAGGTCTGCTGATCAGGACTATAAACCCCCAGGCCAGTGGACGATGGAGGGCTTCCTGTACGTCCAAGAGAAACGTGAGTCTTTCAAGCTGGGCTCGCTGCCAATTGGGCCCTCTCTCTAAACCCCCCCCACCCCCCATGCTGCACTTATAAGTGCATGGGTTTACAGCCATCACCATAAACATGCCTCGAGTTCTCCCAGGCCTCCGCAGAAGAGACGCTCCGACACAGACCTCATAATTCATCCTGTTTACGGATTCACTTTGATGTGCTCTCAAACATGGAGGGGAGCGGAGGGGGGGGGGGGGGTTATACCACAAATGGTAGACTTTTATCGGCAGCAATAAACAACTTTTGATTCATCACACTTAAATTGCAAATTGATTTTCAGAAGCTGGCGTTTTTAGAGAAAAATATTTTGGCTCCGTTTTTTTCTTTTCCTGTTTGTTTATTTTTTTTTGTTTGTTTGTTGTGTTTTTTTCTTCTGTCTCAGGTCCTCTGGGCTGCACGTGGATACGTCACTACTGCACGTACGAGAAAAGCAGCAAGACCTTCACCATGAGCAACACGGAACACAAGTCGGCTGGCAAACAGGTAGTTTAGTCTTAGGTTACATTTACATAGAAGCATCTAGCAGACACTTTTGTCCAAAGCGACTTACAAGAGAGGAATAAGCTACATAGATATGAACAGTGGACTGATAGAGGGAGGGGGGTAAGGTAAATGCTCGGACAGAAGATGCTCTTGGAAGCTTCTTGAAGACAGACAGGGACGCCGCTGTTCTGGTAGCGCTCGGTAGGTCATTCCACCAGTGTGGAACAACTCAATTTTGTTTTGTTTTGTCTTAGGCTCAATCTAGTCTGGTTTAGTTTTTGTCTATTCCCACACGTCTGTGGAGGTTCTCAGTCATCCAGGTCATAGTCTTCTTCTGTTAGTTACTGTTTGTCTTAGTCTCAGTTTTGGGTTGAGTTTTGTTTCAAATCCTATGGATTATTTTTAATTTGGATTAGTAGGGTCTATATGTATCCATATGTCTAAAGTTTAGTTTAATCTAGTTTTAGATCAACCAGGATAGGTTTAGTTTGGATTTAGAGGTTTTTATTCTTAGTTTTACTATAATTAAGTCTTAGTTTTAGATCACGCTTTAGTGATCTCTCAGTATTAGGATTAGTTTAGTTTACTCTTGGTCTCAGTTTGATTTAGTGTTGGTGCACAAACGGTGCACACTGATACAAGTTGAGGGAAAAACTGTGCAAACTCTGTGTGGGTGAAACAAACTGTCCTTTGAGTCTTGAGGGGGGTAAACAAGATAAAAAAAAAAGAAGTAAAGAGCGCAGAGATGACAGAGCTGCAAATTGGGCTTGTTAACTCAAGGCAGACACAAATGGTTCAGAGATAACAAAATTCCACAAATATAACAAGAGAAGTGAACTCAAGGAAGGAAAAATAACATTTTAACAGAGGGTTTGTAGGGCATCAGCTGAACAGATGTTTAAATGAATGTTTAGATTTCTATCAACATTTGTATTGCAAGGGCATATTTAGAGATGAAACCATAACCAGAGTCCATTCATGTCGTTTTTGTTGTTATTTTAGAACGGTCTCGTCCTCAGCCAGCCCGAGGTGTTTAAACTCAAGTCCTGCATTCGGAGGAAAACGGATTCCATCGACAAGCGTTTCTGCTTTGACATTGAAGTCGTGGAGAGGTCGGTGACGTTCTGCATCATCCAACAACCAGTTAAATGTTTAATCACTTACCCGGGCTGACAACATACCATCCAAAACCTGAGATTAAGTGTTGTTGTCTATTAATAGCTCTTCTTTTTCTAATAATCTCTGGCAGGCTGTACACTGAAAGGTGTAATCCTAACCCTCCATAGTTTGATGGAGGGTTCATTCTCAGACACATTCTTTCTATTAATAGTCAGGACAGTGTATATGGAGGAAACACTTAATATAAATGATTTAGTATCCATACCCAGAGTGCTTTGTTCCCTTTGATAGTGAAATATTGTACAATATACAATATAATAAGCAAACGACTGGAAAAATTGTACAAGTACATCATTGCAACACATTTAAGCTTTTACTCACTGTAAGGCGAGCAGATTTTGAGAATCCATTTATTTATAGTTAAGATTACTGAAGCATTTGTGGGATATTTGTGTATTTTGTGTTCTAATGAATTGACCTGATCCTGGCAATTAACCTAGACTATCACGGGAGTACCGCTGCATCTGAACATGCAAGAGCTGTTCAGGTTTGATTAACATCTTCGAAGGCTCCCTGTTTTACCAGAGTTCCATGTTTTCCACCCCGTTTGTCTCCCGCATGTTCCTCGATGTTGTCGAGTCGCCGTCCTTTTTCCCGTTTGTCGTACATGCACAGCGTTGATAATGTTCTCCTCCCCCCTCTCTTCTCTGTGTCCGTGTGAATGTAGAAATGACATCTGTCGTGGAACTCTTTTCAGACCACTCCGATTTTTCTGTAAAGTCCGGTATGTGAACTGACCGGCGCTGCCCTCCCAGCGCCGCTGCATGTGCTGCATGTTTTCCGCTAACTGCATCGTTTCACACACGATCTCTCAAATCTTCCATTGAAATGCTGACGCTTTTCCGACCACGTTCACAAAATCAGTTACCACATGGTCGATATGGGTCAATTATGGGATTGAGACGAACGTTTTAGATTACTTCTACTTGTCTTGATCAGACTCTCTGTTGCCACTGTGCGTTATTTTTGCCTACCACCAATACGCGTGGCTCATGTTTCTGAAATTTAATTGACATTTACATGTAAACAGTCAATAAGATCATGTGTTAACCACTTTTGGCACATTTGATTTGATTTGATTATTGATTCCACGCCTGGGAAATTCACCCGTTACAGTAGCAAAAAAAATAAATAAAGTGACAAACTCAAAATAGGAACAGCGTGAATAATACAATTAGCAAGAGAGTCTAAAAATAGAAATGATGAGGATGATATTAGAAGGGCTTTTTGATAATACTCAAAATTGAAATCAATTATTTCAACCGATTACTCATTGTCTCGAACTTGGAAAAAAATGGAATGTATTGCATGGTTTTGCAAGTTTATGAAATAACCTTTTGAATTTACCTTAAAATAATTAGAAATAATTGTATTATATAAATCTTTACTCATGCTGCATGTTCAACCCGGGGATTCCACTGAATGCACATGTTCTATTTTTGCCAGATGTTGACAATCAGGACAGGAAGGTAGATGTCATTTAAAGTGTCATTTTCAGAATAAAAGCCCCCTACCTGGACTATGTGCAGTCGGTGGTCTGCCAGGTCACTTAATGCCTGGCCTTGTAGGAGCCACATGGGTTTTTTTAGGGACAGGGTAGACTGCAGTGGAACTCACCAGAGCCGCTGACATGATGAATTGGCCTCAACATACCCAAAAACATACCATAGTCACAACATAAAATCCCATTGGAATGTCCATTTAACATGTAATTTTTTAAGGTTACATGCCACTTAATTACTCCTTTGCTGGATGAGAATTTTGGTTCATCATGCATTTAAATATGTGTGAACTTCATCTCCTTAGTGAAAAAAAATGTGTTAGGGCTGCGACTCATCTGTTAATTATTATTTTCTCTGTGAATCAATTAGTTGTTTTGTCCATAAAATGTCAGAAAACGTCAACATTGTTGATCGCTGTTTCCCGAACCTCAAAACGATGATGTTCTCAAATGTCTCATTTTAAAATAATTCAGTTTGAATGATTTCCTTGTTTTATGGAGCAAAGAAACCAGAAAATATTCACATGAAACTCAGAGATCTTGTTTTAATTATTAAAAAAAAACACTCAAATCAATGAATTGATGATAAAAAATTGTCGATTTATACTTTTTATTCCTCACAGAATCTACAAATACAACATTTGCTATGTTGTTAACAACAGTTTTTCTGCAAGAGCGTTCTGAGTCTGCAGTCGCTCAAAAAATAGATATTGATTTATGTTGTTCTGAGGCTCGATTGATCACGCCTTGCTTTTACACGGAAGATTTATAACTGATTAGTATTTAATGTTTTTACTGGACAGCGGTTTAAGGGATTAGCCAAAGATCAAACTCCTTTGAGTGGCTGCCTCCTGATTATCAGTGGCTGGATTGACCAAGCTAGACTCATGAAAGCTTGATGGGGAGCTCATTACTGTGGTGTTTACTTCAGAGTATGACCTCACCTCATTACTGCGGGGTGATAGTTGCGTCGTGCCAGCAGGGGCCACCACCGCTACCACCGCTGCTCGCCCTTGGCGAGTGTTGCTGAGCGTGGACAATGACTGCAGTTTATTTGCAGCACGAGTCGTTTATCATAAATGACGATGCCTCAAGGAGCTTGTTCCAACCTCAAGGACAAGGTGGGCCAAATTCACTTGGGGTCAAGTTCATCCATTCATCCTTGTTCTATTAAAAAAGTGGCCCATGTAGCCAGACTTAGGCTTTCTTCAACTAAATTAACCTTATTTAGTGAGGCACTGTTTTGT
Source organism: Solea solea (assembly GCF_958295425.1). Classification (NCBI taxonomy): domain Eukaryota; kingdom Metazoa; phylum Chordata; class Actinopteri; order Pleuronectiformes; family Soleidae; genus Solea; species Solea solea. The sequence continues at coordinate 22,599,877 of NC_081140.1, read as the reverse complement.
TTTTTTCACACCAGACATTTCAAGGGATCAAAGCCACAGGTGAAACAGTAGTTGTTTACGATGGCTCTGCTCCATCAGATGTCCCAGTAAAGCCACGACACTCGGGCTGCATGCATAATATCAGGACCCTGGAGCTAGCTCACATAAATGGAATGCAGTCATTACCTCTGCCAATGAGGTCTGCAGTGGCATTTGTCTGTTTTATGTCTGTTTGATAGGACTTCTCAGAAAAGCACTTGAGTGAAAGCAGATGAGAAGTTGTGGAGGAGTGAGATGTGACCCAGGGAAGAAGTCATTGAACCGTGGAGCAGATGTGACCAGTTTCAGTTTCTTGAAAATGACTGTTGGACGTGTAGGCTCTCACATCTAATTCTGGGTTTCCTTTATAAACACCTGTGCTTTTCCACACATATTAGACCCTTTTCCACCTTTGGTCGCCAGCTCGCCCTCGCTTCGGCACGGCATGATTTAGGTTGGTTTTCCGCTAAATACTACCTACTCAACGTGGGCGGAGCCATCACCGCACGGCTGCATGAAACTGCCGTGACTAGTGACTCGCAAAGCAGTTGTTTTCAGTGTAACTGAATCATTAGAATCAGTTCATTAAAACTATTTGTTCAGTACTTCCTCCATGAGCGGAGCAAAGACACTAAATACACCAGACTCCTCTGTTAAATATTGAGATTTTAGACATTTCCCTGGTAGTTATTGGAGATTAACCCACGTTTTTAGGATTGTTAAGTCTTTTTAACTGATCTACAGTTCGGCATTGTTCAGCTTGATTCTTGTGTCGGACGTCTCTTCCCATGACGACACTCTGACCAATCAGTGGCCGGCAGTCTGGCAACGTCACGCATAGTATCACCTCCACTCGCTTGGAACCTCGCCAGAGCAGGTACTAAAAAAAGTACCTTGTACCAAGTACTATCACTAGTGGAAACGCAACTTAACTGTGCCGTGCCGAGGCGAGTCCAATAGAGTCAAAATGGCTGCTGTGAAAGTGGTTCATGAGTAAAGTTACAGCTACATGTTTTCCTAGAATAAGTGTCCCCTACCTGGTTTTACGGTTTGATCCAGAGTTCAACTCTTTACAGCTTATCGTCCCTTCCCTCTCTAAACCATTTTTTTTCTTTTTAAACTCTTTCCTATCTCGTAAAGGCAAGGAAAGCCTGCGATATTATTTTAAAAATAACAGTGTCCCACAATCCACAGACCTGTCAGCCGTAACAGGTTGTTCTTCGGGTGAAAGCAATGGGGTCACAATTTCTGGAAAGGGAACTCTGTAAAAGAATAATACAATATATATATATACAGTGGGGGAATGAGAATACTTGTCTTAAAATCAGGGGTTTGTTAAGGGCAGGGTGTTACTTTTAAACATATTTGGTTAAGAGTATTATGGGTAAGATGGATAAAAGAATACCAATAAAAAAGCATGAATATGTATACAATAATATGTTTTACAGCATAAAAGTACATAATAAGACAATATTGATTGGATCGAGCTTATTGACAGTCGAAATCTAAAGTAGTGTATCAGAAAGGAAATATTCTAGATGATTTATTTTATTTTGAGCATCATAAATAGTCAAATTAATTCTTTTTTGCTGTACAGATATCGTAGATTTGAAACTCTCTGCATGGCAAAATACTTTTCTTGTGTTTTTTTTTTATCATTTGGTTTAAACACATTGATTGTAACACATGCAGCCTCCATGCTCATACTAACGATCACTGGTGGTGGTGTTTTGTTCTTGTTTTTATTTGTTTGTTTACCAGTATCATTAGCCAGTGTTGTGTTGTCACTAAAGCGGGGGCAACAATCGTGTAGGTCCAATTCAAGCCATATAGAACAAATGTGAAGGTGTCAGTGCATGCTGGGTGCAAAATGAATGTCACTCGCAATATCGGGCACGGGTAGCTTTTTAATTGGGTGTGGAATGTGCAGCACAGAGCCAAACAAGGGCACGGTTTGATGTCAGGAATCTGCACACGAGCTATTTTAGTCACACTAGTCCTTTTATAGTGGTCTCAGCCAGTGTAAACAAGGTCTGTCCAGGGCCTTTAAGGCAACGAGATCCGATTGAGAGCAGCTTTTTTTTCTGAAATCTTTCCAGGCATGGCGTTATGACGTTGCAGGCGCTGTCAGAGCCTAACAGGAGACTGTGGCTGGAGGCCATGGACGGCAAGGAGCCGGTGAGAAACCTACTTCTCTGTGTTCAGAACATTTTTTATTCAGTCGTGGCTGCTGTTTGACCAAGACAGTGTGTTGTTCTACAATGAAAATCACACCATAACTGATCTATTTGTCACTGGTGCCCCCTTCTGGTGACTTTAGTGTGCGACCATTTCAGAAACTATGACCTCACCATCCACTTGAGCTAATAATAGAACAGTGTTGGAGCACTGGGAAAATAAACAGTGTGGATTTTATTCCTGGAATTTTCCTCAACTCTTAAGAACTGTGATGATGTTGATGATTATTTTTTCTAACCTCTTTCTAGATTTACAACCTACCAGCCATATTAAGCAAAAGGGAAGAGAGTAAGTGTCATTTTTATTTTCCAGTCCTCTTTTATCAGTTTAATTTCAGTGTCACAAGTCTGAAATAAAACACACATATCAAGTACTTCTATTCCTTTTTATTATTTATTTTTCACATGTCTCTCATTAACACAATTACTTTGACATACACCCACTCAGCTGACACAACAGAGCCTTCCAGCACATGGGTTGTATCTCATTATCTTGGAGCACAAGCAGAGGGAGAGCCTATTATTCCTGCGTGATGCGTGCGTTTAACCCCCCCGACTGTTGTTGACACGTCAGCCCTGTTCTGTTGTATTACAGCGTTCCTTAATGAGGCGGGATTCAACTTTGTGAGGCGCTGCATTGACCTGGTGGAAACGAGAAGTGAGGCCTTTGCATCTCAGCGCTTCCATTCATTAAAAGATGACATAAATGCTGCCTCGGCTGGTCGACCTGACGACACGCTGACGCACATTTTCTTTATTGTCGTCCTGCAGGTATAAATACGATGGGATTGTACAGGATTGGAGGAGTCAACTCCAAAGTACAGAGGCTGATGACCACAGTCTTCTGTAAGTATTCTTCATTTACTCAAACAGGAGCCAGTAGATGGCTATATGAATGCATGAGATGTAGATTAAGGAGTGATTGCAGATTGATAGATGGATTTTAGATCGATTGATTGACATATTACAGATTGCTGAATAAATTGTGATAATATTCATCAATCCATTATATCAGTGGTGTCAAACTGGCATCGATTACATGCAGGCCCACCACTTAATATCACGTGTTTAAACACAATTTAATACTTAACATGTTTGCTAACAGTATTTATTATAAAAGTAATAATAAGACATTTGGTTTTAATTATCACATATATACTGTATATATGTATATATACATATATGTATGTAAATATATATATATATATATGTAAACACATATATACATATATATATTTATATATACATGACTTAATTTTTGATTTATTTCTCTATTTTTGATATTCATAGGTTTATGTTGCATCATAAGTATGTCATTATGCTAAAGTATCCATATCCATATATTCATATCCATATAACGTTCCATATCAAAACGAGCACTTTGACATTGAAATTCCATGAAATATCATCATGAATATCTTTATTGTGACATCATGATGGCATATTGTGATATAAGTTTTAGCTCATGTTGCCTTCCTGCTAATGAACAGTTGTGTTTTACCACTCAGACGCTCATTGGCCCTCGTGTCATTCGAGTTTGACACCCAGCAGTAACAAGTCTTCATGAAGACTCTGGTTATTTTGCCGATACACATTAGAGTTTGCACTGCTGAGCGATGACGACAACTGGTGGGAAAATAGAAAATCAGTGACAAATTTATGCCGTGACTTTATTTAATATTTAATAATATTCTTAAATGATGTATCAAAGAGCAGCTTCTGCTGTGGTTTGTAAATGTCTAGGGGAAACCGTATCGTCAGTTTTAGAACATTTATGAGGAGCTGTAGAGCTTTATCAAACCCTGTGTGACATTGTAGAGTGAGTAAAGAGGTCCTCCTTGTGGTGTGACAGAGTAACAGCCTCCTGGCCTTGTGTTATTTTGTCATCACCATGGTAGTTTAGCCCCCCGGTCTTCATGTTTGCATACATTTCATAAATTTGAGAAGTAGCTGTCTGAATAATTTGGATAAATCTATGTATGTTGATATTGATCTCATCACACGTCAGCCCCTGTGCATTTATATTCATATTTATATGTATTCCAAAGCCTACTCTCGAGCCTGTTTACACCAGCGAGCAGTCAGCTTACTTAAGTAGCGGGTCATGTCAGGTCATCCTGGTTTCTTTATGCAGTCTGAAGCTTAACTGTTGCAGCGATTGTGAAAACAAAATGTGTTTTTCGACAGCATCCAAGGCACCTGTGGACATGGACCTGGATCCAGAGACGTGGGACAACAAAACCATCACCAGTGGTCTGAAGAATTACTTCAGGTCAGCTTGCCCTGCCAGCTGCGCGTCCTTTGCTGTCAGAAATCATCATTATCTCCATAATGTCTCTTTGATACCTCCCCAATGTTAGTCATGTATTCAGCGCTGCCACTGACTCACACAAAAGGAGGGTGGATGCATTCAAAGGACCTGTGTCACTCGGGGAATAAATGATAACCATTCTCTTCACTCACCAGGTGCCTCTCTGAGCCTCTAATGACCTTTCGGCTCCACAAAGAGTTTATCATGGCTGCCAGTAAGTAATGAAAAGTTGCTAACATTGTGAAAATATAATAAGGTGATACATAATTTCCCAGTTTGCTTTCATTACCATGTGTCAAAGACAGATTATCAAATAAGCAGAGCATTCAAAACACATCGATATTGAATCGGGCAGGCACAAAAATATTGTTTTCCAACAAGGATGTGTGTGTAAACTGCATTTGTGTTTTTATTTTGAAATAAATGAATTCAGTTCAAATTAGGCATGAAGATTGTACCAATTAAACTCTTTCCAACTGAGGAAATGGCAACCTACCATGTTCTCTCATTTTACACTGAGAAATTAAATTGCATTCATTCTGTACTATTTGCTTCTTTCTGCACTGCTTGTTCATTTTATTCTATCATTTAATTTTGCCTCATCTCAGAGTCGGATGACCAAAACTACAGGGTGTGTGCCGTCCACACTCTGGTTCATAAGCTGCCTGAGAGGAACAAGGAAATGCTGGAGCAGCTAATAAAACACCTTGTCACGTATGTATTTCTGCAGTGAGTCACTAGACAACCCGTGAAAAACAGTTAAAAAAAAAAAAAGACTCATTACATCGTCTTCATTTGTCCCTAAAACTGTCACCACACAGTGACAGTTGCATTTTAAGTATCTAAGCAGACAAGTGACCCTTTACTCGGCAGTTTTGTAACGCCTGTGTCCTCCGTCTGCAGGGTCTCCACACAAAACCAGCACAATCTGATGACGGTGTCCAACCTGGGTGTCATCTTTGGACCCACTTTGATGCGATCACAAGAGGAGACTGTGGCCGCGATGATGAACATCAAGTTCCAGAACATTGTGGTGGAGATACTCATTGAAAACTTTAATAAGGTAAGTCGCGGTATGAAATCCTCAGCCACGGACTCTTTTCAGAGGATCACTTTATTAGGTACAAACCCATTTACCTGCTTGTTGTAAATGACTTTGATGCTAGACGCGCTGTTTTGAGAGTTTCAGAAGCTTTTCCCACACAACCATCTCTAGGGTTCACAGAATTAGGCAAAATATCAAGTGAGCAACAGGTAAAAACTCTTTGTTGCATTGCAGTGGCAGGATTGACTGCTGAGTGTACGCAGTTATTATTTAAGCTGCATTTTCGTCAGAACGAACCCTCACTGACTGCACACTTTCATGCGTCATTAACGTTGGCATGGTTGTTAAGAAATACATCCGCTAGAGGGCAGCACAGAGCTGAGAGATTCTGACAACAGCTGACACGGTGACCCTGTGTTAATGTAGGGTAAAAGTGGCCGCACTGTTGTTGTTGTTGTTGTTGTTTTCATTACGTCTTCTTTAAAAAGCTTTAAAATGCTTTTCGGAAATGTCCACCTTGTGTCTCTTAGTTGTCCCACTGGCTGCACTGCCCAGTGTTTGTATGGCAACACATCAGCGAGACACACATTTCAAGTTAATCTGATCTTCATTGACATATTCATGACAATAATAAAAAAAGTAGTAGTTACAAAGTAACAATGCTTGCACAGGTAATGTGGTTGCTATTGGAGACTCAACTTTACCTGCTACCGCTGCTGCTGCTGCTGCTGCTGCTCCTATCAGAGCAGGCAAACCTTAGCCTCTTAACCTGTGTTATCGATCAGTCAATTAAATTTCTTTGTCACATGTAATCAAATGATGGCTCGTGTTCAGGACAGCTGCTAGGGCAAAAGATCACGGCTGGATGCTGTCTGTGCTGCTGCTGCAAATGTAAGCTGTAAAAGAGAGATGTGGAACTGTGAAAAGGAAAGTAGTTGTTTTGTTTTGGTATTTTTTCACAGAACTACCTGTTTTGCGACTGTAATAATATACTGTGTATATATATATGGGTCTGTATGAGAGTCTGTATGGGGGAATACACACGTTGTATAGCAAGTAATCTTGTGTTCTTGCGTTGATCCCCCAGATCTTCCGCCAGCCTCCGGATCCGAATGTGCCCCTCCCCCAACCGCAGAGCCGACCTGGCTCGCGCAGGAGCAGGGCCATCTGTCTGTCCGCGGGGCCCAGGAAGCCCCGCAGCCTTTACACTCCAACGCTGTGTTTGGCAGATGCAGAAAGTGAGTACCAGAGCAGTGATTAGCACAGCAGGTCATTGCACCGAAATCCAACAGTGGCCTTTAATATTTGTCAAGACATCTGCACGATTTCTCAAAGTTTCACCTCCTACTAGCTCAACTTTGTGGAAACCTGAATAATTATAATCACTTTAAATAACTTTAAATTACTTTCAAAGGTCATTTCTGCCACTAGGGGCCTCTCAATCAAAACAGTAACCAGGGTTCCCAAGGGTCCTTGACTTTGTCCTTGAATTTGAAAAATCAACCTAAATAAGCAGGGGTCATTTAAAGTGCTTGAGTTTTGTGCCAAAAGAAGATAAGTTGATATCTCGATGTCTCCCACGCCCATGTGTCTGTGTTTGTTACCATGCCACCTACTGTTTCATTCCTTGAATTTGAGGGAATTGATCCCGGAAAGTCCTTGAAAAGACCTTGAAATTGATGTCTACCAAGGTGTGGGAAAGTAGTCGTGATCCATTAGCGACAAATACACACATTACAAAGAAAAAACAAAAAACAACACACTGGCGAACTAGTAGTACCGAGTATTTTCTTCACTAATTTGAATAGAAATATGGATTTCAAGATTTAAAGAGTGCTGGAAATGTTTTGGCTAATGTAGCTACACTACTACACAAACACCTTAGTCTCAACATTGTTTTGATATTTTAATGCAAAAATGTGACTTATTATATATTTTAAGTCATCAATGACCCAAAATGACTTCCTCACTCGGCAGGTTTTAATGAGGGCTTTGTATTTGTCTCCTCTGGTCCCTGCATAGGCGACACCGTCAGCAGCAGTGCGAGCAGCACCCCCATGGGCAGCATGGAGTCTCTGTCCTCCCACTCCTCTGAACAAAATAGCTCCTCCAAAACAGCGTCATCCGCTCAGGCCAAGGAGAAGTCGCTCCTGGACCTGCGTCGATCGCCGTCAAAGCTCTCCAATGGCCCCAGGACCACAGTGTGCCTCAGCAGCCCGGAGTCCAGCTCCAGGGAGGATGCGGGTCGCACAGACGGAGAGTCGGAGGATGCGCTTAGCCTTTCCTCCGTCAGCACTGCACCCAGGCTGTCGCCTGCGCCCAAGAAAGCCCCACACTTCCGTCCTGACCTCAGGCCAGTTCAGCTGAACCGTTCAGCAGCTCCCTCTCTGAAATCACTGCTGAATTCTGAAGGTAAGATTTAGTTTAGCCGCCATGCTTAACCCCCCTGCCCCCCCCATTGTCTCTCACTTACATTTATGAAGTGGAAACCGTGGATTGTTTTAATTTCACAGGTTACTTCTCCAGGTCATAGCCATTACATAGCCCCCCATTAAAGCATGATTTAAAACCCTTCACCTTTCCTTTGTGTTACCTTTGTGCTGCGCGTGTGTATTCTACGGTCTCAGACTTTACTGTCCTTTCTGTCGTTTACTAGTGGAAAGGAGTTATTGCCTGTTACGTCTCCCTCCAGGCCACCGGAGCTGCTCTGGATCTGTCCAAAGTCTGTCATCGATGGAGGCCAAAGAGAGCTCGAAGCCCGCCGAGCACCCGGACCTGCCGCCCAAACAAGTGATCCGCCGCAAGCTGGACACCTCGGCTACCAATGGCTACCAAAGACCGGGCTCAGTGTAAGGATTTTTGAAAAGGGGCCCTGTCAAATGTCTGCTTATATGACATCATACAGTATGATTAGTAGTATTTATATTACTGCTAGTATTAGTATGAGTAAATACTGTTTTAAAGACATAAAAGGTCCATGTATAAAGATTAAAACAGGCATGAAAAACATGAGTGAGCAGAAACTCCAATCAATATTTGGTGTGACCACACTTTGCCTTCAAAACAGCACCAAATCTTTGATAGGATGACAACTGATTAGTAGTCTGTCTGTCTGTCTGTTGATGGGTGGATATGTGTGTGTGTGTTTTTTGGCATTTATACAGAAGTCCATGAAGATGAACCAAGCATAACATTCAGCCACATAAACAAATGTTCCACTTCAGGATTGCAAGTAAACGACTATAATTTGACATTTTAATCAACAAATAATAATGTGCTTTACTACTTTATTTTAAATTTGAAAATCCAAGGATAACAAAAACATGTCGTTTCAGCTCAAGAGCTTCTAAAAACTAGTGTATTCAGTGTATGATTTTAATCATTATCAGTGTTGTTAATTTAGGGCAGGGATGGCACAAACCTTCCATCAGGTGGTGGTCTAATACATTTGTTAAGCACTGTACACATACATATATCTGTAGCGCATCCTCCCTCCTTTCCTCTCTGAGATTTTTCCTGCCTCCTCCTCCTCTTGTGTGTTTATGAGCGCTGAACATCGAGAGGTCTCCGCCGTCACATGAGTATGTGCGAGGAGATTTATGTCTCCTCCTCTGTGGTGGGAGAGCTGCCTTTAATTATGCTCTCTGCCTGTTCCCTGGGTTGACGTGACCCAGCAGCAGAAGTCTGCGCTCGTTCTCCCGGGACAAATAGATTGTTTGACTTGTCATGTCTGAGGAGCCAGTCCCATGCTTTTCCTCGAGTAGTTGCCCTTGCACAGCACCCACACTGGCCTGCCCCAAGGTCCCGTTGTCCCCTTGACTCCCGAGGTTGTCGTGCATTTGAATGCGGGCGGGTTCGGAGTCCAGCCCGGAGGAAGGAAACCTCCCTCGCTGTGTCGTCATGCCTTTCACCTTGTTTTGAACAATGACAAATGCTCGTGAGGTCACGGTAAAGTGGACCGACTTGTTTTCGGTCAGGAAAGGTCAGATTGAGTTTGACGATTTTATTGAAAACAAAATCATCTCTTGCTTTTTCATCCTCATTTTCTTCGGGTGGCATCACTTCCAAAACATTTGAATGTATGATTCAAGCAAGTGGGATGATTTTTGTCATTATTGTCGCAGGGTTGCAGCCAGAGCACAGCTGTTTGAAAACACTACACAGTCCAATCCCGTTGGAAGGTACTGTAAACCCTAAGCCTAACTCTAACTCATCCCACTCTCATCTCTCCCCAAATCTGCTCTGACATGACTTGTTTTTTTTCCGTTGGTCCTCACAGAGACGCCAAGGCGATGTATTCCTGTGAGGCAGAACACAGCCACGAGCTCAGCTTCCCACAGGGGGCGCACTTCACAAATGGTGAGCAGAGCCAGAAAGAAGGGTCTTATTTTGCTACAGCGTCATCAGCACAGCACACATTTACAACTTACTGGCACGACGCCGCAAACTCTGATTCCCAGTATCGTGTGGAGTCATAAAACATTTCCTGACACCCCCGTATGTCTTTTATAATTTTTTTTTTTTTTTTTTTTTTATTGCCTCTCATGGTTTTTTTCCATGAAGACATGACTTGGCCCAACACCAGTGCAGACAGGTCACTGTAACCTCGAGATGGAAGGCACCAGTGCCTGTTCCCTGTTAACACAACCAGCAGAGCCCGGCAGCCAAAGGCAGAAACGTCAACAAACGCTCCTTACCACTTACCAGCAGGCACAGCTCATTTATTGCTCTCCACACTAACAGACCTTTTTTTTTTTTTTTTTTTTAACATCCTTATTCAGCACATTTCTGCTCGATTGATTTTGTGGATTATTTAAAAAGCTGCTGCTTTTTAATTTGGGTATATGTTACGTACAATCATTTCCCACATTGGGATCACCCTGCGTTCTGGCCTGCTTAAAAACTCTACAGGGGCCGGATTAATGAGAAGCCTGACCTTCCTTGATCCTGCCATAAATGTTTATTTATCCGCCCAATCACATCTTTTATTTTTTATATTTTTTATTCCTCCTGCTATCAACTTTTCTGGGCAAATAGTCATTCTGCTTCCATTTTAATGTGTGTGCTCCTCTTTTGTTATTGTGTTTTATCTCTCTCTCTCTCTCTCTCCTGCAGTCTACCCTTCTATTGAACCAGGCTGGCTCCAAGCAACATACGACGGGAGAACCGGTTTAATCCCGGAGAATTATGTTGTCTTCCTCTAACAGGTGGTAAACATCGCATCTTTTTCATGGTATCCATGGAAAAAAAAAAAAAAAAAAAAAACAGTTCAGATGCGATTGGTTTGTTTGTACCGTTGTAACCAACATGTAGGTATTCTTCGCAGATAACACAGGGCAATCGCCTGCTTTCATGGGTTTAATGTGTTTGAATTATCGACTGCACTGATGTATTTAGTTTCATTTTCCTACAGAATCACAACCAAAAAAAACAACCACATGCAATTTCCACAGGTTTTATTCCAGTCCAAAAAACATTCCATTTTAAATTCCAAACATATCAAAGGAACACTTTTTTTTCCCATCAAGCTGCAGTTTCATGAACATTTGAATTAACTGTAATGGAACAAACTGTGATTTTTTTATTAAAAGAAAGGATACGAATCTAAATCTATGAGAGACAGAGAAAAAAAGCGTGTGTGGTAATGCACCTTAACTTTCATACTCATGTGACAGCTGTGTCGCCTACAAATAAGGCTCCCCACACAACTGAGTACAAATGACGTTATTTCATATTGTCCGTGGCGACATTTATTTATTGTAGACACAGTTTGTAAACTGTGGTCACGTTCGGGCTAAGGATAAGACAACAGATGATTTTATTGTAAAAAAGAATCACCAATATTACACGAGTGGCATGAAATGAGTGCTTATGTTTTATTTTGAAGGGTCATCCCAGGACCTCAGGATTTATGACTTATGATTTATTACTGTTGGAAGTCTGAAAAATACGTATATCTTTGTTCTACCAACATTTAGGTAAAGCTATTTCGGAGCCAGTTTAAAAGCAGTTAATTAGACCACCTGTCAAAAAAACATTATTGTTATTTATTTGGCAAATAACAAACTGAATATTTGAGCCGGCTCAACTGGGTTTCTCTGAAAAATTAATTGAGCATAACATTCAAAAAACTATGAAAACAACATGTTCTGTTCAGGAATACAACCATCTTAATAAAGTGCTTTACTATTTTTTCTATTTGATACAATATTGGATACAATATTATTATATCGTGGCATTAAAAATATCATTTTGGTTATAGAGCTTCTACATACTGGTGTATTAACCATTACACAAACATTAAAAAAAAAAAAAAAGATGTGGCTTTGGATGGATTTAATACATTTGTTAAGCACTGTAGATTTTTGAATAATCGTGATATGAGATTTTCATGCTGTCCCATGTCTACTTCAGGTACAAAAAGCACCTGATTAAGCCAAATATTTCTGTATTTTCTGTGGTCGTCTGCTGCCACAAAATGATAGGTTCCATATGAAATGTAATTGCCATTTACAGTTCAGTTGTGTGGGAACGGTCATTCTAGGGGGGGGAGACACAACTGTACGTGATCGTCGTTCAACCACTGAACCTGCTCACTGCTGCAGTGCACTTTCTGGTTAAGCTACACGTGAACTGTCAAAACAATGTTTCTGTGTATTACGATAAATGATCACGTCAGATATATGCCATATGTTTTTTTTTTTTCTTTTTCTTTTTTACAATAACGTCATGAATGTTCATGAGGCGGAAGCTTTGCCTTCGATGCGTTGTTGTGGTACTGTACTCGACTGGTACACTGGCGTACTAGCAATGACAACTAAACACCGATCAGATTATAGCATAACGTCAAAGATGCCACTTAATGTCACGGTCAAAACACATTCAAAGTCCGTCAATGTCTAAAAGGTCATATTGTTTTGTTAAAAAGAATCATTTTAAATGATTCGTTTCTCAGTTACAGCAAATTAAAATGGGGAAAAAAATGTATTTGGAGTAGAAATTTGAGTTTTTTTCCAAGATCGTGATGCTCTCTTCCATTGACGTCATCGGGAATGTCAAGTGACATTAGAGCTGTGACGCTGGAAAAACACTCCCTTACAGTCGGAATGTAGAGGGGCATGTCAAGGAAATGACATCATATCCTGAACGTGTATCATTTGGCATGTCTTTCTTTTCTTTCTTTTTTTAAGCTATTTTTTTTCCCTTGCAATCGTCTACTGTGTCTCAACAGTGCATACACGTGTCTATAAATGATTTAGGGCTGCAACGAATCCATCAACCTGTCGATAATTTACTTTGAATCTACCTGGAAATAATGAAATGATTCAGTGTTAATCATTTCTTTATGTTATGTGGAGCAAAGAAACCAGGACTCTAGTTTTAATTATTAAAAAAAAACTTATCGTTGCAGCCCTAAAATAAATAGTGTGATTTATTAGACCTGAGGTTCCATTCTTTTGTCACTGCTGGGAAGTTTAACTTGTGCTCGCTGCAATGAGGGATTTCAATTGAAATTTAAATCATGTAAAAAAAAAAAAACCTGTGGGAATAGCTATATTAATTTTAGGAGGGTGAAAATTTCCTACTTTTAAAATTCTCTTATAAATCTAGTATTACTAATAAATATGATATAAGTTCCTCACGTGAAAATTAGTTTTATTGCACATATTTTATTTTATTAACACAGGGATATTTTAAGTCCCAGTTGTACTTTGTTAGGCGGAGAAGCCAATAAATCTTCCAGCGATTAACTTAAATAAGAGTTGATGTAAAGTTAATTAAAAGAAGAGGTGATGTGTTTGTACCTTGTTTTTTTTTTTTGTTTTTTTTACAGATTTGTTCACATTAAATACATTTTTTTTTCATGATTCCTCTGAACTAATCTGAATTAAATCTGTCGTATGCATCTTAAACAAGTGTCATGGTGTCTTGCAGCAGGTCGAGGCTCTTCGTCAGAAACTGGGCGCGTGCACTTCATACGTGACTGAAATACTCAATATTGACGTGTTTTGTTGTTGTTTATTGTGACTATCTTTTAGGCACTTTTTTTTTTTTCTTTTTTTTTGGTAGGTTATTATTTTACAGCGTAAGCTTTGGTTGTAATTCTGGAATTGCATCCTCTCTACTGGACAGACGTCTAGTTTTCTCTTGGATCACTTTATTTACATTATTTTGAAAGAATGTTATGGAATCACTCCTGTGCTCTACCCGAGCTTTAATCTCTTTCCAGCTAAAAAAAAAAAAAAAAACTTTTTAAAAATAGTTTCCCTCCCAGTTTCTCCTCCCTGAGTCACTCGACTGTTTACCCTGAAATAATGTGATTATTTTAAGTGACAGGTTTCTGTGTGTCCTCATTCTGGTGCGAAACATAAGAATATTTATGCTTTAGTACAAAAATAACACTTTATCTAAAGGTTCTCAGAAACCTACTGCATATGAGCAAGTGAGTACCATCCGTATACAAGATGCAGAATGGGTAAGGGGTGGCTGCAGCAGGACTAAACGGAGAAGATTAATTATTTGATGCCTCAGAGTTTATAATATTGCGGATAGTTTGGCGTTTATGTTCACCTCGTGAAACTGAAGATCGGAAAGCAGGTTGGTAGATTACAGAGGACTGCGTTTAGGTAAATGTGGGTGTGAATAATCCAGTCGCAGGGTGTCGTCGTCATCGTCACTTGCTGTGGAATAAGAGGGGCCTCACCATGCCCGCCAGGACCTTTGGTAGCTGGGAGGCAATGACCTCTGACATCATCTCCGGAAACTCCACACTCATGGCGTCAGCCTGGATGAAGGTGCTCAGACAGAACAGGTTGACCTTCTTCACTATCTGTCGGGAGGACAGAAAGGTTTGTCTCGGTGATTTGGAAAAGCAGCACTTATCTAAAGCCTTTACACTTTTGTACTCTCTCGCTCTGTGAGTACTCGGCTCACCTCGTGCATGACGTCCATCAGTTTGGTGAGGCGGTAGAACCGCTGCGAGCTGGCCACCATGCCCTTCTCCTTTATGTGGATTGCCTTCGTCAGCTCGTGGATGTAGTTTTGTCTCATCTCCTCGAACGCAGCCTGACTTTTGAGTCCTTCAAGAGGCACTGGAAGAAAAAAAGTGTTGTTTGTGGCATTAAAACACACTGTTAGGTAATGAAACATGACAATGACTATTTTAGAAGTCTTCTGTTTTCATTCTTGTAAATCTAGGACATAAAACTTGTCAAGTTTCTTTCGTTTCGTCGTTTGTGTGCGGCTCTACCGTAGATAGTCATCATGGCATAACAACTCTGTTTACAACATGTTTTGAGTCCGAGGAAAAGTTCCCCGTCTTCTTACCTGTGTTGAGAAGTATTATGGCTTTCATGCAGAGAAACTCCTCACGGGACACTTGAAGGTTCGCAAACTCCTGAGGAATAAACTGTATTGCCAGACAGAGGTCGAAAATGGAAGTTCTCCTCATTTGTTCCCTGACGCACAAAACAACAAAAAAAGCAGGTAAATATTCTGAAACAAAAAAGGCTTTAAAAAAGAAAAGAAAAAACTGCACGGCGATGGTTACTTACTGGCTGAGAATCAGATCGGGTGCAAAGTACAAATATTCACTGGTGACATTCTGAAAGGATCGCCAGCCAAGCGAGAACACCATGAGGTTCATCCACGAGTACTGGATGAGGGTCATCTGATCATTGATGTGAAGATTACGGAACCCTAGCAAAGGAAATACTGTAAGTGTCCAGCTTTACATCAAGACCACCATATTATACTGTGAAAGACTTCTGAGTATCTGATGACGCATAAGGACATGAATGGTGGTTAATGAAGAAAGAAAAAGAAGCCGAGGAAATCTGAGGCTTCACAGTAAAATGCTCACTAATTGGCAAGCAAAGCATTTTTCCCAAACCTTTAATTAAAATGTATGTTTTATATCTTTTAGGCCCTGCAATAGACTGGCAACCTGTCGCCCTATGTCAGCTGGGATTGGCTCCAGCAACCCCACGATCCTCATGTGGAGGATTGTGTATCCTTTAAATGACGTATAAAATGAATGTTAATTACTGTTGCAGAGTTTATAAAACATCAACAACTACAATAACTACTAAAACCTTAAAAAAAAAACATGTAAAATTCTGTATGTCCTATGACCATCAGTGGGTCCCCATGGCGACGACTAGTGTCCCAGACGCAGAGAGAGCCGTCACCTGGCAAAGACTTGGACCACTTGACGATCCAAAGCAGTTGCTTCTCGCACAACCGGTTGAGACTGTTGAGCAGAACGTGGGGGACATCGGACTGCAGGCTGTCGTGACCCGAGCACATGACCTCCGGCTCGATGTTTTCCAGGATGTCGATGATCTGTGAGTTGACTTGCACGTCGTGGATGCCAGGTATGCAAGACATGGCGTTCAGGGCCTGGTTGTTGCCGGACATGGCCAAGTGGGACTGGAACATCAGGGACGAGGGTATGCCCAAGGCTTTCAAGGCCCCAAAACGCTTCAACTTCCTGCCTGTGATGTGACCACAAGGTTTTGTTAAGATTTCACAAACACCACATAACCTCGTTTCATGCATGAGTAAACGGCCTGCAAAAGTCAGTTCCTTCGTTTTGATCTCGGCACTTTGAACATACTCTTTGAAGTTATTTTTCAAATCTTGATTTGCTGCTACATAATCAGTTTCAGTTTCATCTTTTCTAAATGAGTGCATTAGCTCGTCTGTGCTAAAATAAAATTCAACCAATGGCTGTACCTCCGAGCATCATGCCCGCTTGATAGCACTTTCGGAGGCGACACGCTGGGCAATTTTTCCTCCGGATTTTGTCCACAATGCAGTCATTTCGTCCAGCGCAGAGATAGCTGTGATGGCCTGTTGAGTGAAAGGATACAGAAAATGCACATGATTTTTAACAATTTCTTTTTCCAAATGTGTCACAAGGAGAAGAGGCATATAATGAGGGGAGAAAAAGAAAAAAAGACGTTGAAGGACTCTCGACTATTAGCATGGCTACTCCACTCCACATTCAGGCAGCGTTTCGGGGAGAGATCTAAAGAAGAAAATGAGATTGAGGCGAGGCTGTGAGGACAGAGTGACACTGCCGTGGTGAGACATAGTGGCTCTTATATATCTTGCATCTAAAGATAACGAGGGGAAAAGCAAGTCCGAGACGAGGAACACGGTGAACACTGGTCAGTGTGATACTGTTGCTAATGACCTTTTAACAACTACCATTGAAGGTCAGTGAAATATGATGTGGTGACTCCCTTTCGGTGTGCCACAGTCCTCTCTCTGCACATGTAATAATAAATCTGATATTTCAATCTCTTACGTTTATTTGCCTGGATCAACGTCCATTGATCCTCTGGTAAACAAAATAAATCTGGGTAATGCTCATTTGTAGGTTGTCTAAAATCAACTTTTTAACAAACGATACACTGTCTAATGGAAGAGAGTGTGCTGGAGGCTTCACGTGCACCAAAAAGAACACAGTGGTCAGACAAAGATACACTGTGGGTAGATATAGAAGTACAGAGATGATAAAACCACACATGCATGTTTGATGCGGGGTAACTTAATACATCCTGGAAAAAGCTTTCTTTACCCTTCCTTAACGCACTAGATTGAAGAACAAAACACTTATGACTGATGTGAGCTGGAAATATATAGACTCAACTTTTCCGGGAAGCAGTTTTTCAGTAGTAGGTTTTCATTTTTCATTTTTGCTCACCTTCGACTGCTCTTTTAAAAAACACTTTGCAGCTTCCACACGTCAGGACTCCATAGTGGCAGCCGGATGCCTCATCACCACAAATCATACACTGCCTCTGCGGGGGCATCCTGAGGGGAAAAAATACAAATAATTGAAGATAACGTACAATAATAAAGTCAATTACAAAGCTACATTCTAATAAGGGTTTAATGCTCCTAATGTTGATGTTTAATGTTTTAGGTGTTGATGTTAAGGATTTTTTGGCAGAACTTTTCTGCTGCGTCATTTTTTTCAGATGAAGTTCAAACTGGTTGTTTTAAAAACAACTTGTTTTATACTGACTACATGAGACAGATTGCAGTTTAGAGTAGAAATTTAGTAGAAATGTGAGAGGAAGTTGTTGTTTTTTTTCCCACTTTCTCTGACTCAGAAATGACTCAGGAATGAGCCAAATGACTGATCAACATGTTTAACTTGTTGCAAGTTTAATTTCAAGATCATTTTTAGCTGGAAATGTCATATTCCATCAATGACTTGACAATAATTAAAATGAATAATTACCCGGGGAACGTGGAGAAAGGCGAGGAGTTCCTCTGAACAAAGCCCTGGCTCTGGATCACTTCATAGCCGCTGTGTGTGAACGGGTCATCGTTCAGACCCGTGGACTGACACCAGTACTGAGGCTCGGCTAGAGACGTTTGCATCTGCCAGCGGGGAACCAACTCGTTCCTGTACATCGTCCCGGACAAACCGCACCTGGAGTCGGTCCTCACCTGGTTCAGCGCCGGCAGCTGCTCCGCCTGGTTCAGGTCGATAAGAAAGTTTGGGGATCCCTCCATCCCCGGCGGAGGAGCTATCGTAACCGGCCCGAAGTTGGTCAACTCACTGTCACTGAGACTCAGCTGCTGCTGCTGCTGATGCTGATGCTGTTGCTGTTGCTGTGGCTGTGACTGCTGTGACTGTGGCTGCTGTGACTGCTGTGACTGTGGCTGCTGTGGCTGCTGTGACTGTGGCTGCTGCTTCCTATATGTGTCACAGCAGCTGTCAAGAGCAGACAGCTCCGGTGATGGATCGAAGTCGGGACATGCTCTGTCCATTATCGCTGAAGTCTCCTTCTCGTCTTTGATGAACTTACACGCTCCAGCAGTGGACGAGAGGCTTCCTGCCTCGGGCACAGTTTCAGATATGGCCACATCCGTCCTCGGAACTTTTACAAAGTCTCCCCAGGGCACAACACTGTCACACTTTACTAACTCACTGCCACGGTCATAGTAGTATTTCGAAGCCAGTGAGGCGTCGAGTATGTTGCACTCTTTAGAGACTGCGCCCTCGCCGCTTGGACAAAGACCGTGGATCAGTGCGCCAATGTTTCCAAAATTACGCACGGAGGACATGCAAGTAAGAACCTGCGCCTCGTTAGACATTTTGATATTACTGTATGCTGTATTGAAGTCGCCCAGTCTTGTGTCGGTGGATTCAGCGATGGGAGAAGAGATGGCGTTCATTCTGCCGTTTTACGCACACTGAAGCGCACAGCAGCAGCGGAGCCTGGAGTGCGTTCGGAGGCTGGACTGTGATCCTCCTCCCTTTCTAAGAAGGCTGTGACTTCGACTTTCCTCAACACAAGAGTCTAATCCATCTGTTTTTAACATATAATTTGCCCGGCGGTTCCCACATTTTGGGACCCAGATAATAATTAGTGAATAATATAGGTAATAATACAATGTTGCACTATACATGAACGAATATAGTGATGTTGCACATCAAATTAGACAGCAGACAGGCTACAAGATTTTAAATGTGACAAACACACCTCAAATAACAACTAAATTAATTACTATACATCAAATTCAGTACAGCACCGCTGTGTCTACCCACTGGCGACATTTCTGGATCCAGCACTACGGCACGTTACCCAGAACAAAACACCACACAACACCACACAGTCAGTCAGTCATCATCTACCGCTTTATCCTCCACCAGAGGGTCGCGGGGGGTGCTGTGCCAATCTCAGCTACATCAGGCGATAGGCGGGGTACACCCTGGACAGTTCGCCAGTCCATCGCAGGGCCACACACAGATAGAGACAAACAACCATTCACTGTCACACTCACTCCTATGGTCAATTTGTTCGAATAAAAGCCGAGACTCCATGGATTCAAGGAGGATATAAGTCAAATACCTCAACACCAAAGCACCGCGGAGATAAAAGCCAAAGAATAAAGACAACAGAAATCACTTCAACAAAACAAAAACAAAAAAACTAAAACCTTTGCTCGCTCTTACCTTTGATGTCTACTAAAGTCTAGACGGATTTGCTGTTACACTGAAATCATTCCACACGTTTAGTTGGGTTTTCCACTGCACAAGAGTAGGGGAGACCAGGGACAGTGGAATAACCAATTTGTTATAATTATAAACTTTATAAACAAACTAAAATGTGTAAACTGTTGAAATAATGTATTCATGTGGTTTTATGAAATATGTACAGGTTGCAAAATGTATTTTAATACACTGGGACGGTGTAAAATATACATAATGAATCAATCTTATAGTCAAAATGGAAAATAGTAGTTATCAGTCATGTTATTGTGACTATTAATTTAATGTTTTTAAGTAACCTTAGTTTACCTTTTTCTCATACTACATGACAAAAAAGAAGTGATGCTGTCAAATTATAATGCAAGAAAATGATTATAATAAATTTTATTTAATAGCGCCTTTCATGGCACTCAAGGTTGCCTTACATCAAGCGTAAAACAATGAACAATAAGCATTATTATTATTAGTTTTTAATATATATATATATATATATATATATATATATATATATAAAATAAATGAAACAGTTGTAACAGGGCGTTACAGTATCACCAACCATGTTTTCATCTAATGTGAGCAAGCTTGACTGCTAGTTTGACACTTGTTAGCCATTATTTGATCTTAAAACAGCATCCAAAAAAGAACATCAGACAGGAAAGTCATTTTTAACTAAAAAAAAACAAGCGTTTGTAGATAACACCATCAGGAAGTTTCAAATGTGACTCTCTCTTTAGCAGGAATGAAGGGACATCACTCATCATCACTCATCACTCACTGTGACAACTTGTGTCATCACAAGTTGTTTCTGATTGGAGGAATTCAAGGTGTTTTGGCGACACTAGCGTAATCTATTGGCTGTAACAAACCCTCGTCTGTATTTTCTGTACTAAAACTTACTTCACTTGATCCAAGTCAACCTTTGCAGAGATGATGTTCACATATTGTACTGTGATTTGATAGAAGTTTAGAGCAATTTACCTTTACCTTTACTATGACACCCAAAATATTCAAATAGACCTTGTGGTTGCAGATATATACACTCATTTCATTATGTGTGCGCAATTTTCAAGCAGATACTACAAGACAAACATGACATCTTTGAATAACTCATGAGTTACAACTGTTTGTCTAAAGTTTATAAGTGAAATTGATGTTTATCCCCCTTTATTACACTCGTTTTAACCGCCAACCCTATAAAGAATAAATGTCCACGCCACAGAAATGTATGGCATCACAGTAGAGCCATGATCAGCCAATGAGAAACCATAATGGATTATGTTATGCTGAGTTTGCCAAAGTAAATATAAAGTTAAATAATGGCCATAATAATAATAATAATGTTGTTACAGTACATCTTTCATTATCAGCCTGTGTGTGACACAATTTTGAAGGAAATTGAGTCATAGCAGAATCCCCATTTCCTATGTTCTCATTTACATTTCTGTAATCCTGGAGCGATAACACAGGGAGTTTTACTATTCAAGTTAATCAGCGGAGTGTGGATGTCACTGATGCATGATGCACACACAGGCCTTGGCCTTTATCTCCTGCGTCATGAGCTTGATGATATCAGTGTGGGATTCTCATGCCATGGCCTACATAATTCTTGGATAACGGTTTATTATTCATATAAAAAAAAAAAAGTGATGTGTTCTTTGAATGCGATAAGGGCCCAGGCTTTTATATGAGACTTTAATCTGTAGATGTTACGCTCGCAGGCTGCACACAGTGACCACCGGCAGCTTTTGGAGTTTTGAAATGACAAATTAGTGATGGTGCAGACACATGTGGTTAAACGCTGCTTGCAGACTCGACTTGGTAGCTCTGAAACGCTCTCACTCTCTCTTGACAGGTCAGACTGTTCTCAGATGTTTGTCTTGCTTCACAGCGAGCGTGAGGGGGAGCATCTGCTGCTTAATGGCTATAAAAGCCCATAAAAGCCTCTGGACTTCATGAGTTGTAAAGAATGGCCAGTTTAATTTTCATTAAGCATTACGCTTCAAACGTTAAACACTTAACATTTAAGAAATCCAGCAAAGTGAGTGTGTTTATAACCGCCCTATTTTATTTTATCTTTTTTTTTTAATTTTCAGGTTATATCATAAGAAGATGACATAACATGACATCCACAGGAAAGTACTAAAGGCTATTATCACTAACTATAGTTTAGTATAGTGATGTATTAACCAGAATTTTTGTTTTTCCCCTACTTAAGATTAAAAACAACACCCTTATCAAACCATGTCTACGCCACAGTATCAGGGTCTGTGCAACAAGAAAAAAGTTCCACTAGTGACACCATGTGGTCGTACAGGGATGGAAATGAAGAGAATATCCTCCAAAAGTTACACTAATGCAAAACAATAAGGTTTCTGCATGTGAACTTACATCATTTCTAGTTTTATTAGGTATGTTTTCATCTAAAATTTGTGTTAATTTGCTTCTGAAGGCATTTTTGTCCCTGACCAAATTCCTCAATAATGAGAAGAGTACAGTATATAAGGTATGCACATGCTACTCTTCTTTCTGCTCAATATGCATGGCATCTCCCAGTCCCCTAATGTGCTCCGCCAGTGTCTCCAGATCTTGGTTCTGCCTCTCCAGCAGCTCGTAGCGGAGACTGGAGATGTCCTGTTTGATTTCTCTGAGCTCACCTATGAAACAAAAAAAACAGGGTCACGTTTATTTTATAGAAAACGTAAAAAAATATATATATATATAAAGTATGGCATCCAGAAAAACTCACCCTCGTGTACTTCGTCATTGTCTTTATCTCTTTGTGCTTTTACAATATATCTTTTAACGAGGCGATTCATTATCTTCTGTAAAAACAGCAACAAAAGATTACATTCTTATTATTTCCTGTCAGTAATTGAATAATTGTCAGTGAAGAGCAGCTGCCAACTGAATATATGCCTTTGACTAATTTATATACTCTTTATGTTGCAACCTTTGCTCAGAATCCCTAAAATAAATGGTTTCATTCAACATAATTCATAGTCCTCAATAATTTAATTGACTGACAGTTCCATGTTCTCTTCAACTTTGATGAAGTAAAGATATAGCGATGAAGTATGACACACTTGGCTTATATCCATGGTGACAATATACATATCTATTGAATTTGATATAAGATATATTATTATAATTGTATCTGATATCATTCTCTCTGCAGATTCTCTGTCAGACTGAATGGTGACGATCCGTGGACCTCAATTTGCTCCATTGGCTTCTTCTTCACAAGCTGCTGCTTGTCCTCGGGATGTCTCCGATCACCACACATGATCTCTGGACCTCTGCCAGAGTGACTATCAGGTTCTTGGCCGCCTTTTTTTTTTTTCTACCACCAAGGTCCTTCTCCTTTGATAGCTCACTTTAACTGGGAGGTTAGCTCTCTTCTGTCGAGTCCGGGTTGTTCCAATCATTTAAGAAACCCGGATGCGCTTAGGGACCGTCACCTTTAGTCACTTTAACCAACTACACTCCTACATCTCTACAACTACGAACCAACAGCAAACTATGCTTAAACTTTTGGTTTATTGGGGCAATATGTAAGGTAAAACTGTAATACAAATACATATTATATGTTCATATAATCATTTTAAATCATTTTAGCAGGAAGCTGCAACATAACAAAATATAATGAACTGAAGAGTGTGTGTATTCATTTTCAGATGACGATTTAATGTTGTCCTCTGTATTCAGCATTAGGAAATAAAAACTGCTTTACTTGGTAGTGGGTCGAGCAATGTGATTCTTCCACACTCAGATCTTCTTGTTGCCTCAACTAAACAATACAAAAAGACATATTCAACTTGTAAATTTGACACAAAGGGGCCTAGTAGACCCTTAAAAAAAAACATCAAATTGTAACTTTTTGCAACAGTATGAATTTGGTGATTTCCTGGTGAAAACCATAGGTCTCTGTAGCTGCTTCCTTACCTTATTAAGCTCCGTCTCGTCATTTGAGCTTTCCTTGTTTTGTGCCCAGAGAAATTCCCTTATCCACAACAGGAGGGAAATGACAGATTTAGGACTGGGAACGAGGTTGAAGGGCACGGGCAGCGTGCCGCCCTGCTCGAAGTACGAGAACCAGAGCTTGGCTCTGGCAAACTTCCACTCCACATCTGCATCATCCTGCATCAATAGAATAGAAGATAGAGAAAGATGGGGTGAGAGATTGTGGTCTTTAATTCTTGTACAGTATTACTATGTATACCACGGGTGTGAGTACAGGCAAAACAAGGAATTGTCTGAGGGCCCTTGAGATCACCATGTATCTGTCCAAGAACAATAATTCAGGGCCCTGAAGTCTCCTTAAACGCCCCTGCTGTGAGCTAAATACTGAATACAACAATGAACCGACATGTGACTCCATAAGTAAGATAATTATGGAAATGTGGATGATTCAGACATACCTGAATTTCCTGGAAGGAGCTGTTGAACATGGCGATGAGCATATTGAGCAGGACAATCACCATGATGATGTTGTACACCCCGTACAGCACATAGCCGGTGTTCTCAATGAACTTGTGGTTGACATTGATGACCACCGATTTCACCTCTGACAAGCCAAAGATGGCCCAAAATAGTGTTTTAAAGCTCTCCTCGAGCCTACCAGAGTACAGAAATGAAAGGTTAAATTAAAGAGCCGCCTCAGTCGACAAAGACTCCATCCAAGGGCACGACTTTTACTGCAAAAGTCTGTAGTCGACACTCACGTTGTAAATGCGTCGTTGTATTTGGCTCCAAGGTAGTACGAGTACAGGTTGAACATGCCCACCATGAAAGCCACAAAGACGGTGATGAAGATCACCATGAACTTAAAGATGTCTTTCACCGTCCTTCCCAGAGAGATCTGCAGGGGCCCGAAACTCTCGTTGGCAGGCAAGATGTACGCGATGCGAGAGAAACTCAGCACAACCGCAATCGCGTAGAGGCCTTCGGAGATGAGCTGTGGGTCCGAGGGCATCCAGTTGATTCGAGCTGGAAGTAAAAAAAAAAAAAGAAAGAAGCGTTTTCATCTAGTTTACTTAATGATGATAAGGTGTGAAGATTCCTTATTCAATTATCAGTTTAATACTTTTTAAAATCATTATTCAATTGTGTGACCAAAAAAATGGTCAGGTTAACCTCTTTATTAATGGCGCAACAGTAGCTTAGTAGTAGAGCAAGTTGTCTTTCAACTGGTAGGTTGTGGGTTTAGTTCCCGTCTCCGCTAGTTTACATGCTGATGTGTCCTTAGGCAAGACATTTAACCTGACCCCCAAAATATGACTTATAGAAAATGTGCTGTATGAAAGTGTGACTAAATGGAACGACAAAACTGTAGTGTAAAGCAAGTTTGAGGGGTCATCAAGACTAGATAAAGATAAAGATAAAGATAAATACAGACTATTTACCATTTATTATTATTCCTAATGTGTTTATGTGTGTGTACTTGTATTTATAGCTTTGTTAGGTCCAAAAAACATACAAATCTATCTTTGTGAGGACATTTTATCTGGCCCCCACGACTTTAAAGGGCTATTTCAGGGTTAGGGCTAGAAATGGGTTGAGGTTAAGGGTTAGGCTTAAGCACTTAGTTGTGATGGTTAAGGTTAGGGTAAGGGCCTAGGGAATGCATTATGTCTATGATGTGTCCTCACTAAGATATAAAAACAAGTTTGTGTGTGTGTGTGCGTCTGCATCTGCATGCAAGGTTACTTGGAAAATGCAAGCTTTCGGGAAATATAACTCAGGAGTGCGTCTCCAGATGATTAACTTGTGGAGCGGATCGATCGACAAGGTTCAAGTGCAAGGTCAACAATAATAATATGGATGGGAAGAAAAACACGTGTCTGCAGATGATGTGGTTAGAGGGTTTATATCGATCCGAAAATGATTCCACCCTGCGTCCTGTAGGACTACATACAAATGGTTTCAATTTCATCTCTAATATAAGTAGATTAAATACAACTGTACCATACATAGTGTGGGGGGTAGAAGTTGGTGGTGATTAGGAAACGGGGGAGATGAGGTGGCATGAATGAGAGGATGGATTCTTTATGCTCTTCATGGCTGAAGATTTGTACTATTAGATCTATAGTTGTGTACATATATATGTGTGTGTATATATATATATATATATATATATATATATTACGCTAACCTGTGGAGCTGGGAGTGAGAGAGGCAGAGTGGGCATAGTTACATGGTTATCCTTTTCTCTATTTTTATGAAATGACATCATTGCATTTTTTAGGTTTGGTTTTGTGTGCTTGGGTGTGTACAGTGCATGTGGGTCATGCATTGTCCCTCCAATGCTTTTAATTACGGTTAAAGCAAATCATTGTTTATAAAAAGAAAAAACTGCACTTGCACTCACCCAGCTGGAAGTATTGTATCTCAGAGGGCAAGGTCATGTTGGTCAGGTCAGTGTAGTGCTTATCAACAAAGCACTGGGCAGAGTATGCATGCCAGAAAGCCATTAATCTGGCAATGAATGAGGTCATAAATATGGCCAAAATACTGAAATCAAGAAGGTTCCAGGGTTCGGAGATGTATTCCCGGATGTCCTGCGTCCAAATGTCTTTACATTCTTCCCAGATCTTCCCTGTAAGGAAAAATAAACCACATCTCACGTTTGTTTCGACAGTCACAATGATAAATAAGTTAATGGATTGGCAAATCTTACATGACTTATTGATGCTGTACATTGACAAACTGTCTGTGTGATTCCCCTGTGGCGTGAAGTTAAAGTGTCACCTCTGCCTTTTTCATCATTGGAAAGTCGTCACAAGTCTGATTTATTACGTTGCACGTGGTAAGAATGCACAAGCTACCATAGGTGTTTGGGATTTGTAACCCGTAATATCCCGGACCCTGCATGCAGAGCAGAGTGTGCAGTAGCCCTGACTTAAATCATAACAAGAAGGGAAGCTGTGGCGTCAGGAATAAATGAACGCGATTTAAAAAAATCTATAATATCATAGGAAAACATTTCATACAAGAATGGGGACGGCATGTGAGATGAGAGGGGAAGTGTGTTCATAACCTATGACCCAGGATATGATGAGGATCTCCATCCAGGTAAAAGGTGTGGTCTTCATACGAAACAGCTGCGAAGGGTATTCGTGGACGGTCATGTTTGGCAGCAGCGATGTCCCTGCGAAGCGGTCTGCTGCATTCAGAACCAGTAGGCAGAGAAATATCATGAAGGAGGCAGCGTGGGCCACAAACTTCAGGAAAGGTCCACACATAAGTTTCCCTAACTGAGAGAAGTCACAAAATGGCAAAGAGAGAGACTTTAAACAGTTGGTTAGTTTGAATTGATTTGGAAACAAGGAAACTAGGAAAGAAACTCACAGCACCCCTCATGTTATTGCCTCATAATGTTTTTGTGGCAAATGTGTTTGGGGACTTTAATGCCCAGCAAACATGAGGCAACAGTGACATTGTTTACAATGCAAAAGCAAAGCTCCCTTACCTTACTTGAAGGTGCTATCCAGTACATGAAGGCCAGGAAAGGTAACCCAGCAGCTACACCGAGGACAAGTAGGATTTTAATGGCCAAGTTTTGCTGACGAAGTCCAGAAAAGTTCTCATACCAGATATAGAGGAGCTGCTGCTGGCAGTTTGGATGTGCCACAAACTATGTGTGTAGAGAGAGAGAGGTTTACCTATCTATAATTCCTAACACAAAGCTTAAGGTTCGTTAATCACACACTTACCTTCTTAACTTCATATTTTATTGCAAGCTTTAACCTGATTAGGTTTTGTCTGCCAAAGGTTTGACATGAGTCACCGTCCCCATTTAAGATGGCCTCCACTTCTTCCGTGTTCCGGCACAAGTCCAAGAGTCCCACCACAAAGTCTTTACACTGAGTGGACAATTTTTTGTAATCATTCTGTAACAGAGGACGGAAAGATCTTTAGTTGCTGAGGATGACATTTTTAAGAAACATAAATGAAAGGTTCAGTGAGTAACAATTGGTGACTGAGGGGTATGTCCACATGAAAACTAGTTTTGGCGAATCTTACAAAGGTTTGTTTATCCACTCAGAAATATTGTTTTAAGGAGACCTGAAACTGTATTTTGGAAAGGGGTCACAGAGGGGGGAAATCTCAAAACACCGCCCTTGTGTTTTTGTGTAGACAACACTACTTTTGGAAAACGATGATGTCATAGTCACACCTGTCTCTCTTGTGATGGCATTTACTGTCACTATCTACATCTATAACCTTTATTTTCTTTCCTATATCTCCTTCCTTTCCTGTATTCTAAACATTATAATGTATACTTGTTAGAATAAAGCATTATTTTTTGTACACAGCCAGCCTAATTTATGTGCATACTCAATATTTTCTTCTCTGTTTTAGGTGTAGCAGCATTACAGCGCCCCTTACAGGCCTGGCATATGTACTGCATCGTTTTGGGTGTTTCGTGCGGATGAAAACATTTTCCTGAAACAATGCCAACAAAGAAAAAGATGATTTGTTTCGTACAATCCCTGTATTGATACGGCCTAATTGTAAGACTACAAATTGTAGAAATCAGAGGACTGCTCCGCTCACCCCTGCCGTTAACCAAGCATGTCAGGGAATTACGATGGTCTTCACATTTCAAAATTCCTCTTCCAGCACAAGATGGCAGCCTCTGTAAAGCAAGGCCCTTGCCTAAAATACGTCTAAGGCTATGAAACCAAACACTTTTCATTTAAACGTGATTATTTACATATAGGACATATTTATATATTCAGTTGCTGCCAGAAAAAAACCTCTTAATTGTTACACACTGGACCTTTAACATGCCGTAAGTGATTATAGAAGTACCTTAAACTCTTTCTCAATGTTGGCTAGAACGGCAAGCTCATTGCTGAGCTCCAAAGCTGCCATCACGGGGTCTTCATTAGAGAGGGACAGATATGCCGGACTCGCCAGTCCTTTGTACGCGTTGATACGTGATTGGGAAAGGCTGAAAGCATCGTGCCTCTGCTGCTCGCTGCAGGCCCTGCACTGACAGAAGTAGTCATGTGGTCTCTCTATACGAGCCCCCTTCATGAGAAGTATGTGCACTATTTCGTACTCGTTGCACTTGGAAGCCAAGATGATGGGAGTGATGTCGTGGGAGAAACGTGTGCCATCCTCATCATAGGCGAGGAAGTCGTCATGGGTGCCCGACTGACTTGGACTGTTGGTGAGTCTCTGACTGTCTGCAAAGGCCTGGTGGCTCAGTATGGCCTCCACTATACGGATGTATCCTTTACTGATAGCTAACAGCAAAGCATCTCCAATTCTAGAGAGGTCTTTCTTCCTCAGAAGTAGCTTGGTCACCTCTAAATGCTCATTGGCCACTGCCAGCTGTAGTGCACTTTGGCCCATGTAGTTAACACAGTTGACATTGAGCAATGGTAGCTCCTCTAGCATCCGCCTCACCTCGGGGTTGTTGCCGTATTCTGCAGCATTCAAAAACAGTTCTTCAGTCATGGAAGGACAGGAGGACGACTGGGAGCGGAAGAGGTAACCGGCTCCCCGTAAAGCTTGTCTTCGAGGTTTGGCGACTGCCTGCTGCAGCATCATGGCTTTCCCCTTTTTACTGTTCCATCTAAACAGAAAAGATTTTAGATTGATTAATATAACTGCAAATTCCCATCACAGGTTATAGATTAGTGACTGATCTCTTTGTACGGTGTCGTCACAATTCCATTTTATTGTTGCTGTACGTGTACAATGTATGTGAAAAATACATCTTTGAATCTCAAAAAAGATTAAGGCATTAGTAAAATCTGCACCCTTTCAAATATATGCTCTCTTAAAGATATATTTACAGCCTTTTCCTTTTGTTTGTGTCACTTTTTAAACCCCTCATTTCTACTAGTAATTGTAATTTTAGGATTCATTGTGGTGAATCCAAACGAATGCTTTTGAATGCCAAACTCGTAAAAAGACACAGTTGAACATACGTTTTCTAATGTGAGCTTTTTGTTAGGTGTGTAAAAATCATTTTTTTAAAGTTGTTATTTATTTATTTATTTATTTATATATTGTTGTTGTCTGCATTCACAGTCACGTTCCACTGAAGACGCTTGCGTTTGCCCAAAACCCCCCCGCATGCTTCTTGGCACAGGAAATGCTGCGAGTGTGGTCCCCTGTATGAAATCGATGCCTGTGCATAAGTGCATAGCACCTGACTACTGAATGTACTGGTTTATATGCAAGTACATCGGCTCCATCTGTCCACAACTACGTGCAATGGCCAGCTGGTTTGTGCCAAATTAAAATTCTCACTACATGTGTGACACCTCCCACAGTCTCATCATCTGCTCGCCTTCATTTCTTGACTTGGCACTGTTCATCCACTCATTCTCAGCCTGATCATTCACGGCCAATGTCTTAAATATTATACAACGATGCCCTCCAGTGTTTAGCTGTGGTAAAGTTGAACCTTTACTGACTTTATACTATCTGTGTGAGATATACAGTAGGTTTTAAATACCAGCATAAATACTGTCAGACAAGTAAATCAACTTTCCTCCACGGTAATTTCGTTTGAATAATGCGATTATCTCAGGAGGTTGTTGTCTCTGTGCAAGATGATAACAGATGATGACAATGTTCCTATATTCAATCATGATTAGAGTTAACAAGATTTCCAATAATTGAGAGATTTAATGAGCACAGTATATATACACACACACAGAAATACAAACAACTGACAGCGCCTTCATCTTTGACATCCCTTATCAGCTGAGATGAGATATAAAAATTAAAAGTGTGTCATGCTGTTCAAGGTGAGATCTTAAGAATATATTTGGCACAATCACAATCAATCAAGGTCGGATTTAATATGACATAAAAGAAAAATGGGTAAGCTGTTGTCTGTGTTTATCCTTCTTGGATTTCTGAGAATGGCTGACTAAATGCAAATAAGTCATTCTCTTTCTTAAGTTAAGATGTGAGAAGGATTGAGAGGAAGCGTGAGGAGAGACAACAGGAGATATAAAAATTGGGGCGCTGCAGGATCAGGCGCTTTTTATGGGCCTGCAAAACAACAAAAATGTCCCAGTTGTCTCCAATAAATAATTTCTTCAAAACAGTATGAAACAAAAAAAAAAGAAATCTTCCAGGATGCTTCCACTCACCTCAGAGAAAAGTGATGTCTGCTTTCACTCCATCAAGTCGTAAGAGCCCATACGCTATATCCACAAGCGATGAGATGCAACTGATGAACAAACGCGACTCCTGTCATCCTCTGTCCTACCTGTCAGACTGACTCACCCCACGCTGCACCGGCCGCGATGCCTCTGCCCAGTGGGTGTTTTTTTTCTAGCAGCTTATGAGGTGTGTTTCCTACCATAGGATATTAAGGTTTGCAGAGTATATTTGAGCTGCTGTCGCAGTTTGTGTTTCATTTTATGTTATTTGATTTTCCATAACTGTGTAGACCGACATATTAAAACACTTTGTCAAACAAACCAAAGGATTTAAGCACACAACGGAAGGGCACTGGCTGAGCTCATGGTGCCATGAACTCGAGCAGAATGGAAAGGGATTATTTTAAGTGTTCTGCGATGGACAGAGGTGCAGCACTAATTCTGTATATGGTGTCTGACACACTGAGAATAGATTATTTGATGCAGAGGCCTCTGCCTGTGCTGCATAAACAATCTAGACAAAAGCAGATTTTCCTAAATCCTCTGAACTCATGTCATTGCCATGAAATGCAACAGGTACATAACCTTTATACAGATTATACCTTTAATAATAATAATTAATATGAACTTTTGATGAACTGTTACAAACAATGCACTTATGATCACAACAATTGTACGTCTCCTGTATGTCACTTTTCCATTCTACGTTTCTGTCAGGTTTTGAGATTTATTGTTGTTGAATTATCAAACATCAGTTCAAATGTGGCTGCTTCCTGTTTCCATTCAGCTGCTTCCTGCTGTCAACATGGCATCCAATGACTTCATCTTAGCTTTACCAATTTTCCTACCGAGTTATGTGGACATGAGACAAAGACTTTTAATGCAGATGCCTTGGAAGATTCAAAGACAGAATTCTAATTTGCCCTTAAGTGAACAGAAAACATGTTTCTGTAGTAAAGAGCTATTTAGCTACAAGAATTGTGAGTTTGGGCTGAGTTTCATTTAACAAATATACAAGGGAGGAGTCTGCTTCTGTTGTAAAAATCCCAAAATCAAATCAAAACTGTATATCACATATTGTTTAAGCCTACATTAATAACTCTAGAGCAGAGGTGTCAAACTGGCGGTCCATTTTTTTTATATTAATAGATTTGTTTTGCATCATAAATATGTTTTTTATTTTGAAGTACACATCATTCCATGCCAAAACAAGCACTTTTACTAATTAGTTATTTTACTAACAATTCTGTGAAATATGGAATACTATGTTGTAATTTTAAAATCATATCGTCCACCTGCTATAATCTCTCTAGTTTGACCCCCTCTCGACCAGACTAGATGCTCATTGGCCCCCAGGAACATTTGAGTTTAACAACCCTGCTTGTTGAAATATCACTGATACAGGCGAGGAGGAAATATATTCCACCTAAATCCAGAATTCCACTTCACACTGATAGTAGACCACCTCAGGGTGACCCTCACAAAACACCATGCCATTATGATGTGGGAATTCAAAATAAAAGCCCGCTGAAATTGCAGAATTTACCTATTTTCCACCTAAATTCAGATTGATATAAAAATAGACAATTATAAATAATGGATCTAAGTTTATGTGGAATATTTGCTAATTCTGCTATTTTAGAGGACCTTTAATTTGGAATGTCACATTAGAATCAGAGGGCCACCCTGAGGTGGTCTACTATCAGTGTGAAGTGGAAACAGATTACTTTTAATGATTCTTTCCTTTTAATAACAGTCTGGATTTAGGTGGAATATATTTGAATTATGCTATTTCAGTGGACTTTTATTTTTTGAAATTCCACATCTGTCGCATTTATTTTGAAATTGCACGCTCTTCCGTAATGTCTAGTTTATATAGATATCGTAAAACAGAGTGGAGGCTAGCTTTTACTGGAGTACATGTTCGTAGCTCTTATAAAGTATAAAACAATGAATTTATATTTATAATTCATGTTTAACTTAAGGTGGTGGGCTAAGAGCCAGTCCTTCATACATTCATACATACATTTTAGTCCTTCTATTTCAGTCCTCTCTCCGTCACCGTTGTTGTTGTATTGGTATTTTACAACACTTCTCGGTGCACCTGAATGCAGCATCATTTGAAGGTCCAGAGCAGCGCCCTCACATGGACGCGGCTGGTAAAAACCACCGTGTTCACCGTTGTCAAGAAGCTGCGTCCCTGGTTGCCTGGTACTCTGGTAAACAGGTAGAAAAGGTGAAAATGGCTCTTTATTTAACACTTTAACGAGTCACAGAGGATGTCACTCTTCAGCAAAAGTTGCGGTGAATATTTCCTACTTTCAGAAGTTTGTGAAAGCGACGAAATTACTTAGCTGGTTTCACAGGTGTCGTTATCGAAACACGCATTTACAAGCCAAGGTAGCAGCTAACAGCTAACAGCTAAACCTCTGTAGCCTGATTCGTGTACGCGACATTTTTTAACGACGTATAAAAATGTCGCTCCCGCAATTTTAACTGTATATTTTACAATGTTTTAATCACCATAAGTCACGTAATTGGTGTCTTCGGCAATTGGACCGAAAAGACATGACATACAAAAGTAATTTAACAAAAGTCAGGATGCAAGTCCTTCAGGACAACTTCTTCTACCACTCGTATCCTTTACATGTTTGTATAATTTATTATGTGACGTTATTCAAATGTTTGTTTAACGTTTGCACCTGTGACTGTGTTTGCGTTGACTCTTCTGAGTTAAACCACATTCTGAATAACCAGTAATATGACTAAGAATGAATTAAATGTTATTATTATAGTCGCAATAATGTACATCTATCTTTTTACGTTTGGTTGGATATGTTGTCGGTCTGTTTACCCTTTAATCTGATTATACATCCATTATACATTTGAGTTATAAACATAATCTATATGGTCTGTGACATTTAAACAGGAATATGAATAGACATACACATGTCTACATTTTGTGACTGTGAATCTGATAAATGCTCATATTGATTTTACCTTTATTCTGATTTTTGATTATAGGGTGATATTGTTAAGAGTAGTTTCTAATAGAATATTCCATTCATATTCCTTTCCAGTCATATTTCTTTATGACAAATCAGATTAAGACATACAAATGTCTGCATCATGTTACTATAATCGCAATAAGATCTCTTATCTGAATATTGCTATTTTTGAATATGATCCTGTTCTGATTTAGGTAATCACAAAATTGTGTTTACGTGGCAATGTCTTTTCAGCCTATTCTCATAATTGGGTCAACACAGGTACAGTTGTTTCCATGTAAACAAAGTCATTTTGTAGACATGTTTTAATCAGATTGTAATGCTTTATGTATTGCCTAATTACTTACCTTACTAAATATGAGTGAAACACTCAATTATTCCTAAGAATACTGTCAAAATTATTGAATATTTATGTGAGTTTGTAATAGAATAATCCCTTCATATTTATTTAAAGGTTGCAGAGCAGAATGTGAATATGATGCTATAACATCTACTCCAACTGGAGTTTAGACTATTCTATTACCATCTCATGTAAACATCACCGTCTGAATAATGTCTTATTCCCATTAAATTCAATGGTCAAATTATTTGTTCTAACCCTAACCCACCAAAATACACATTCTTCATGCTTAAAAGTAGCTTCCTTAGTGGCTCATTTGCAGAAATTCGAGGTTTGGAGCTGGGGGAGGCCTCGCACACGAGAGACAACTCCTGCTGGAGGAGCAGAAATTATGCAAAGCTCGAGCTCGCAAGCTTTCCCTGGAAACCAATCGACGCAGGAAGTAAGTAATTATTCATTCTGGGTTTTATTTTTGTTTTTCGTATCAAACCTGGGTCTTCTCTCTGTCTGGTGTATATGATGTAGTATATGCCTCGTGGACAGGTGGATTGTGGCTTATGATGCTCTCTTGGGCTTAGCACCTTTCAGGGATTTGACAGTGCTGACAGAGTTTTGCAATATAGACCTGGAAATAGATCTTGGATGCGGGGGTAACTGTTGGTCACAGTGGTGGCTGAAGCTTTGCCAACCATGTGATGATTAAGAGCTTGTATCTCCAGATGCTTGTTGACTTTTATTGTTAGTAATCACTAATATTCATGTAATCAATAGTGTAAAAGTCATACTGGCTGGTAATCGGAGGACAGTAAAAGAAATAAAACTGAAAGATGATATTAAATTGACTATAACGGTGTGAGATAAAAGCTCAAATTGTTTTGAAATGACAAAAAAATGTTTTTTTTGGCATTTGAGTATAATTTCTGCTAGATATTAAATGAATTATTATTTAATTAAATATTGTTAAACTTGTTTGAACCTGTTGATGTTATTTTGTTCGACTCCGTGAACCTGGCAGTGAGTGGTGAGCTTTTATTTATTTATGACTGTGTTGAAAACACATCTCGAGGAACAGACTCAGGTTTCTGTGTTTAAAAACATGCCCATTCTCGGTTTAATCAGGTAAAATTTGTGTGTGTGTGTGTGTGTGTGTGTGTGTGTGACCTGCTCTTGTTTATGGCGCAGGGCGCTGGAGGAGAAACGCAGGCAGCTGGACATGCAGGACGAGCAGCTGAAAGAGAGCATCCTACAGCAACGCAGACAGCAAATACAGGACGCAACCGAGCGCTTCCAAAACGCCCATTTACCTCCCTCTCAGAGACGAAGGCAAAGTTAGTGATATGTTTATATATATATGTATCTATAGATATATATGTGTGTATATATACAGCAATTTTCACAGCGAAATTGTTTAACTTCATTACCCAGTTATTAAACAACACTTGTGCTCTGTCTCTCCAGCCTACATTTTATGTCAAAAAACAAACTTTTGCATGGAAAGAAATAACGTTTAAATGACTTATCAAGTTTCTGAGAGGAAAAGTGCATAGTTTGTAATAATTGACCCTTTAATTAATAATAATCAGTCAGTGCTGATAATTGGAAAATGGCAAATATTGGCGTTTAACTATATAAAAACTACCCAGCATCTCTTAACGGATTGATGTGCACAATTTCAATTTGGTTCCATGTCATGTGACCTACTAACTAATTAACTCCAGTCTAATGCAAAATCGTAGTATTAACATAGTCACATGAGACACACCTCTTGTAGTTGATTTTAGTGCTTCTTATACTTTATATGTGTTCTAACCCCTAAAGAACAAATTGCAGTCTTCTTTTCTTTTTCTTTGCCAATTGAGTTAAATCGTAACACTAACTCAACCCTATACCATCTGTACTGAAATAAACCAAACAGAAATAAAGCTGCGAATAATGGGATACTGCACATAAACAGAGAAAGAAGATAGTAAATTATACTTAACCAAATAATAATAGTTACTACTGTTGCTACTGATAGAGAGAAAGAGAACACTTCCATTCAAACAGGACAAAAAGAACACGACAATTGTATACTTTTCCACAAGCAGGGGGCAGGATTTAACATTTAGTCTCCACGCCTTTTTTCTTCAATACAAATAAGACACAGTTTTTTACCTATTTGCCTGCCATGTAAATGCATATTGGCTAATACTAATCTATTAAGAATGAGGCATATATGGTTAGAAATTATGTTGTATTAAAAACAACCTAGTATTCCACATTTCAAAATTTCAAAACATTCACAAAATTGTTATACGTGTATCTCAGCCCTGACAATTAATGCACACCGGGAATATTAACTTAATTGTGTTTTAGCTTTCAGGAGAAATGTCCCAACAATTGAAGCTGCACTTGGTCAAATTCAAGGCACCTTGAGCTCAAACTTCCAGCATTCACCTTTAATGTCCAACAGTTCTAACATTAACAGGTAAGGAAAACACTTACTGATTGATAATTCCATCATTTCTATTATAATAAATATTCCTTTTGATTTGATTTTGATAAATATAAATAGATTTCTATGTGTAGCCTTCTCTGATGGTCTTGTCTGTTTCTCTTCAAGAAGCTGCACTCCCTCTTTGAAACCTCCCACGGTTTCTAAATCCACCCACTCTCCTGCCGTCTCTGCTGTGGAGACTTACAACAGACTGCTGCAGGAGCAGTTTGTGGCTCACTTCAAGAACAGTCAAAAAGTTGGAGAGACGCAGCAGAAGCAACACGACCACAGTCCACAGGTGTGTCTGTTATTTCGTTCACTAATACGGTGATTGTAAGTTGTAGACCTCAAGTAGACCTCTAGGGTGCAGCATTGTGACACAAGCCCTTTCCAGCACCAGTTGCAGCATCTGCCTTTGCTGCCACATGCTTCAACGCCCTATGGAGAGTTGTTTGTGTTTCAAATTGAGACCATTTTTGATTTTCAAGACATATTTTTGGACAAGATCATACACAATTATTTAAAAATGAATGAAGTCTGCATCCAGCACCATTCTGAACCTTCCCTCTCATCATCTGTGCTTTGTTAACAAAAGTGAAGCAGACAAGAGTTGCAAATAATAACTGCTTCTGTTATCTATTAATGGAAACAATTGTTTTTTTGATGAAGGGATTAGTAGTTTTTTTACTGTCATAGAAGAGCAGAGAAACCAGAACAGCTGAGACCAAGTAACTGAAAAATAAAAAAACAACAACACTAAAACACACATTTAATCTCAAATGTGACATTAAATTACCCAAGACAGTGAAGTGTGAATTTATGCTGAACTTCTTAGGTCTGTTTTTCTGGCCTGACCGTTTTCATGGTTACGACCTGAACTTTAGCTTGTCGAATGCCCATGAAATTACTTTTAATCACTTAAATGTTCAATGTTGTCAAATTTGGGTTTAAATGACCCTGCACAGTTTGTGTTCTTGTCATATTATGTAAGTGTTCATAAAGCCACACGGTGGAGTCGTGGGTAGCACTGTTGTCTTACAGCTTTTTGTATGGAGTTTGCATGTTTGGGTACTCCTGTTTCCTCCCACAGACCAAAAACATGCAGAGGTTATTTGGACACTCTAGATTGACTGTAGGTGTGAATGTGAGAGTGA
Source organism: Solea solea (assembly GCF_958295425.1). NCBI lineage: Eukaryota > Metazoa > Chordata > Actinopteri > Pleuronectiformes > Soleidae > Solea > Solea solea. Next base: position 22,562,136 of record NC_081140.1, on the reverse strand, counting down.
TTGGTTGTTCATGTCTGTGCGCATTGGCCCTGCGATGACCTGTCCACTGTGTACCCGTCCTTTTAACCTATGTCACACGGGATTGGCTCTAATTTAGAGTAATTACAGTTCTTTGTTTCTATATTTCAGGACAGCTACTTGTCTGATAGCTGTGATTCTGAAAGCCCTTTAAGTCGGGACAGTTTGGAGATTGAGGATCCCAACCACAGCAGAAATCTGCAGGGCTCCTACTCATCATTCTGGCCAGACTCAGAGAAACCACATAAAAACTCTGGAAATCAAAAGGATTTGTTTCTATCTTCAGACATGACTAGGTCAGCAGCTCGGCTGCTCGACGTTACTGTCGCTCCATCTGAATATCTGAAGCAGGAAACGCAGGAACAATCCGGAGCGCTTAACAATAAGACGCACTTTTCTAAAACAGAGACTCACTCTGGTCTGAACAACTGCAACTTATTAACACTTTGTGAAATTATACACCCAGAGAACTTTGAGAACAGTACCCAAGACAACATCACTGTTACAGATAGAGCCAACTCAGCACTTGACTCTTCATGTCCAAAACAAGACAAGCTGTTGGATCTCACACAGAAGAGGGTCCATGATGACAGACACTTGAAACACCAGCCTGTTACAGATATGCATTTTGTTGCCAAAAATGGCAACAGCAAAGAGATGCAGTGTGGGGCTTCCCCAAAGCCAAATATTTTATTAAATGATAGCAAAATCTATAATATCTCACAAAAAAGCATTCTCCAGCGAACAGGCAAACACGCTTTCATAAACAACCTCAATTATTTCATAAACTCTGAGCTGAAACATGAGAAGTCCATTAATACACCAACGCTGCAACATGCATGCTCGTCTGGCATTCCAGGAGACACGCCCAAATGCCTTAAGTGTCCTGAGGAGGACAAAGAAAAGTTGCCTTTTTCAGTTGGGACATCTCATTCAGGACGTGAAGTCAGATTACTCAAAGGGATTCTCAAAAAGAAGTCCAGATATGTGCCTGGAGATGCTACATGCGCGTCTCAATTAGGCCATTTAATTTTTGCAAAACAAGTAGCTTTAGCAATCAGGGACAGTGTTGAATTGACAAAGGTCAAAGCTCAGGATGTTGAGAGCAACAACAACATAATCAAAAAGAGGCTGCGCTGGTTTGATGGGGTACATGTGGAAGAAGAGGATGAAGGACGGATGAAAGCAGCCATGTCTTCTCATCTTCCTCATTCAAGGAAAAACCTGGAAGACCACCAGCAATGTCTCAGTACAGTCTCATGGGCTTCCAAGCCTGGACCCAACATGATCCCGCCAGTCTCATTTGGTTATCAATTTACAAAGAAAGCGTGGGCAGATGTTGGGGTTCAAGTCAGTTTACCCCAGGAACGAGCGAACGAGGTCAAGGTGCAATGTAGCACCAGGCCTGGTGGCCCCAAGGTCCCTCAGAGAGAGCGCTCTACCAGAGCCGCATCGGGTCCTGTTTCTACACAGACTAGAAAGGGCACCGTCATACGACCTCAATCTGCCACCGAGGTGAATCAGATTGCCAAAACCCAAGGGAAGGTCATGGTGCCCCGCCCACCTCCTCGGACAGAGTCAACAGAAGAAAAGAAGACGTATATTATTCCTCCATGTGACATGGATCAAGCTAGTGCCAACTGTAAACAGGCTGCGGCTGTCAAACAGGCCCTGTTCAAGGATACACTGGAAGGCTTTTCCTCAACAAGCACACGTAATTTAACCAGAACTAATAGCACTGTTATGTACACACCAATGCCACCTGCGTATACACACCCCATCTCAGAGGACAACACAAAGGGAAAGACCAACGCGGGTCATCCGGAAACACAGGGTTCTGGCAGGAGAGGAATTGTGTTTGATGAAAAACGCCTCTGTTTGGATTCCACTCCCACAGATGAGGAGATTGCGGAGCTCTGGCACAGTATCCGCGGTGTCTTTGCCACCAAGGAAGGTAATGTATGTTTTGGCCCATCACATAGCTTAGTCAGTGCTGTATGATTTAAATGTGCTTGCACTGTCTCTTAATCCTTTTTTATTTTATTTTTGACTGTCCTCATCTGTCACTGTCTTTACATACACTATAATTTCACTGAGGGAGAATGTAGTCAATGAATGGTGTGGCATTTGTGTGACTGTCTGTTTGCAAAGATTTCCAGGAGATCCTTTTACAGTGGAACGCTGTTGTTCATAATTTGCACCCACTATTTATATGTTACAAATTCATATTACAACTTCTGTCTCATGTTTTTGATATTGTAAAATCTACTCTTTTAAACTACTCTCTCTCACATGCACACACATACAGAAAATGGGTAGAAATCCAGTAAAGGAAGCAAGTAATGTGTAGAGATGTGGCCTGAGTTGACCCTTGAACCATCCTGTCTTGCAATGGACTGTTGTCTGTCTCAGCTCAAGCCCATGCCAACAATCTGTCCCGTGTTGCCTTGAGCAGTGATAGTGTTATCAGCCCCTCCTACTGGTGGCTCAAAGCCATATTTCCTCTACTGAAATACATCATACTTCTGCAGACAGTCACACACAACCATCCAAGATAATCCAGCTAAACAGACGCAAGTTGAGATGTAAAGGCTAGAAGTTTCTGAACATTCACCTATGAATTTATCTTGGATTTTGTTCTTTGGAAAGAACAGGATGAGAGAAATAATCAGTACTTTTATCTGTTTTCTGTCATAATAATAATAATAATAATAATAATAATATCAAATATTCCATTAGGCGACACAGTTGGTGTAGAGGTTAGCACTCATGCTTTTGCAGCAAGAAGACCAGAGTCTGTGACCAGGTCTGAACAAGAGGAGTTTGCATGTTTAGAGTCATTTAGAGTCTCCAGTTAACCAAACTCTAAACTGAATGTCTTTGAACTTGGATAGAAAGCAGGAAACCTGGAGAAGATGGACATTTTCTAATTCCTTATTCTGTAATGTGCCAACCCTAGAGGACTGCAGGGCCCTGAATTTATCCCATTATCCCACTAGTTAATTGAAATGTATGTTCATGTAATTCCTTTTTTTATTTTTTATTTGCTTGTTTGTTTGTTTGACTGAAGTGATTCAAACAAATTCATCATCTTTCAGTAAAAACCCCGGTTAGAGGCCAGGCAGTGGAGAGTGGGCGGTTTGAGAGGAAAGTCAGCATGGAGCGGAACGGAGAGTGTCCTGGCTCAGCAAACGCAAAGCTTTCTCAGGTACAAGTGTGCAGTTTTAGCTTTAGGGTAGATGATTGTGGATAATTGCCACAGATCAGTGAATGGATGTGTTTCAACGCGTTCAATCCCTTTATTGTTTTCCCTTTAATGATGTTCTTAGTCTTAGTAAAAACTTATTTTTAATTCTCCAGATGAGACATGCTCATCACCTAACACCTCCTAAGTTCTGTTTGTATTGTGTGCTGCATAAATGTTATGTAAGGATAATCTAGGGCCTTAAACGACTTAGCGTGCTTGTTTTTCTTTGTGCAGCCAATAAAACAGATGGTGGAGCCAGTCATGAAGTTTTCCAGAACATTTAATGGGGCCTTTACAGACGATGGTAAGATGGTGGTTTTACATATTTGTCAGTGAAAGCACTACATTTTTTAGTTTTTATTTTGTATGTTTATCTGTTGAGTAAAAGTGATCCAACAAAGTATATCTTTTAGTCTTTATTGCATTTGGAAATTGGGTTTGTAATATTAATATCCTGACATGATAACACACTTTTATCATATTTTTTGCAAAACAGCAGCACAATTTTTTTTTTCACATAAATCCTTTGAGGAAAGAAAATACATTTGGAAACCGATGAGAAGCCATTTTTTGTGTGTCTGTGCTCTCAGGAGAAAGAGGAGCAACCCAGTTACACTTGGCTGAAGGACGCGCTGCAGACCCACGCAAAGAAAGAGTTATTGCGGCTACCATGGAAACGACCCAAACACAGTGTCCAGGAACAGGGCAGCATGGGGAACTCACCAGCCTCTCCTTGGAAGAGCAGAAAATCCTTCTCTCTCTGGACAGACTTAACCACCGTCTGTACTGTGAGTACTCAGTGAAGGTTGTCTGCATCAGGCTGATGAACCCGAGTGTTTTCATGTTGTCATTTCACTGCAGGATAATTGTCTGGGACTCTTTGCAGGTATGCAGGGACAAGTTCCAAGTCATATCAGCAGGCAGGGCCTTGTACTCATTGATGCACCTTCTGTAAGTATTAATTACTGATGGATTCATATTTTTACTTATGCCGGACAAAGTCAGTGTGAGTATATGTTTGTTGTATTTAATTAATTCCTTATTTTTCTTCCACTGTTTTCAGACAAAGGAAATTAAAGTCACAAACCATAATAAGCAGCGTCTGTTCTCGGTGAACAACCACTCCCTACACTCAAAGAAGTTCTGACATAAAGCATGTGAGGTCCTCGCTCCCATTAATGCATCATTCATAATGTGTAACCAAGCACTATATTATCCTTTGATTCAATTAATCTTTAAACCAGATGTGCCTTTTTCGGTCAAAGCCAAAATGTACAAAATGAAACTAGAACGCATCATCACAAAATAACTCTTAAAGTTCCCATGTGTACGATTTATCAATTAATTCATTATTCATTTATCAACTGTATCAATGATTTCCTTGATTTATGGAACAAGGAAACCAGAAAATATTCACATTCAAGAAGCTGAAAACTTAGAGATCTTGTTTTAATGAATGATTGAAAAACACAGTTTCAGGAAGGGCCGTGTTAAATACACAGATAGTGGGTTCTCTTCACACTGATTCATGTTGTTGTTTTACCACCATGTTTAAAGAGTAATCCATTGTTGACATATCTAACCGTGCAAACACTCTAAACGCATTGTGATTTTCCGCATTGCATTACTCGCACACTTGCTGGATTATTTGTGTTTTAATATGGCACGTAAGGTAAGAGGTACACATAGATGCCACTAAATCTTACACACTAGTCCTCAAAGCCACTCTTTAGCAATAGAATACCTTTTTGCCTTTGTAAACCAAAATGTCTTCAGTTTATTCCTCCGTAAAAAAAGGTCAAAGCTTTCTGTATTTACATGTTAAAACTACAATGTCACGGCATCTATTTTGGGGGCCGTGTCAGTTGTAAACTGACATGTAAACTCAGTGTTGACTGATAAATTGACTGGGTGCAGTCGGTGTGTTTGCCTTATTTCCTCTGCCGTGAGCTGCACAGTCCATAAATTCACTGGAGGAGCGGAAGTGGTTTGCAAGAGAAGTGTTGCAAAGGTGAAGGTGTGTTTGTCTTTCTTTGACAGCTGCAAAAAGGCCGATTATGTCCTGTGCACAAAGACTCGACCTAACTGGCTCAACGAGGTGAATCTATGCCACAGGCTTTCCAGCCAGCTGTGTCTTTTCCCTGAGTCAGTCACTAATGTCCTTAAATGATAGTGAATTACATGAAAGACTAGTATTTATTCTTTCATTTTTTATTCTGCATTATTTATGTGTGAAATAAGATAATTTAAAAGGTGCATGGATGTGTGTGTGTGTGTGTGGGGGGGGGGGGATAGCTGTAGGGATTATTTCTGTGAGTTCAGTTGCCCCTCCTTCACCAGCATGTCTGGTTTTGCCCCTCAGTCAGCCTGCTAGAACTTGCTGCAAGAGGCGGCGGAAGCTCAAGCTCATTTAAAGTGTCACGTTCCCAAAGGTGATGATTTTTTTATAAGTTTAAATACAGGTTTCTGGTTCTATGCATCCAATGCGTACGCCTTTGAATGTGTGGAGGAGGAGCTTGGAATGATTGTGTGACTGTGGCGGATCATTCTTTAATACAGTGGAGACATAAAGGTGTGCATCGTCTTCTTGTCATAAATCAAGTCGAGTGGAGAGAACAGCCTCGCCTGTGCACCTTACTGTATTTAAAACAACAATAATATAATAAAAGCACCCTGATTTTTACATCAACTCATTCATTTTAACCAGTGACATGAATACATGAGGACAACTGCAAACTACAGTGTCTGCACAGCACTTATGAACTCTCAGTCACTATTCTTCTGCAGGGATTTCTCTGAAATCTCCTCCCTCACCGCTGTTAATGTTCAGTGTCATTACACCACACAATATGAGAGTAATGACATATAAGCCTTTCACCGGCACAACACCCAGAAACTCAACAAGACAGGGCAAAGACTTTTTTGAAAAACGAGGGAAGACGTTTCCACACATGCAAGTTCGAGCTTGTACGACGGTCTGTCGTGAGGCTTAAAATCTCACAAGTATTTTGTCATGTTTTGTTACACTTCATTTAATGTGCTCTTTAACGACAGGTCTGCTCTTGTCCGGTCCCTGTAAAGCAGTAATTACACGGATGTATGTAAAACAACTATTAAAAAAAAAGTTATGTGAAACGTAATAAGATAGTTACATGCGTGTGTTTTTTTATTTGCTCACAAAATGATAGAAAATGAAGTGAAAGTAATGACATGATAACATAAAGAATGGGGTTGGTAGAGTGCAGGAGTAGAATAGTACACTTTAATAGTAAAACTGAAAAGTTATATATGTTATATATGTTAAAACACTTAAAATACATTTACTTTGTACTATATTTGTGGTTAGTAGTCTTGTCTTTGCAGCAAGAAGACCTCGCGTCACAACCCGGTTGTAACAAGGGCCTTTCTGCATGGAGCATGCATGTTCTCCCCGTGTGTGTGGGATTTCCTCCCACAGTCCAAAAACCTGCAGATTTGGGGATTAGGTAAATTGAACACTCTTAAATTGACTGTAAGTGTGAGTGTGAGTTATGGTTATTTGTGTCTATATGTCCCTGTGATGGACTGGCGACCTGTCCAGGGTGTACCCCACCCTGTGACCCTCATGTGGTGGATAAAGCGGTAGAAGATGGATGGATTATATTTGATAGATTACATTGCCCCAATTCCGTCTTTGAAATCTGCACTTATACTGGCTCACATGTGGAGAGTTTAGGCCCCCATCTAAGCCCAAATGGAAGTGAAAGTTTAAAAATCCTCGCCTCAAAGGCTTAAAAGTCATGACACCTCAGCATGAGTCCACTGGCTTGAGCGCTCCTCTGCCATTGCACTATTCAGAAGAGAGTCATGCGATCTTCAATGTGTCACATTTTTATGGACATTTGAGTCACATTGACTGGAATCTTTCTGATCTGGGTGATTTATTTCCACATATGAATGATGAATAAGACTTGAAACCGATCTGACGGCGTCTGAATCCATGTGCTTTTTGCCTGTTTACACGCACATGGGTCAAAATCAGATACAAATCAGATGTGGGTCACTTGCAGCATGCAGTGTGAATGCAGCCCTGTAGAGCGAGAGAGGAGAGAGACAAAGACTAGGGTTTGGGTGTATGCTTTAAAATGGACTACCAATTAACCTCAGCAGGGGGCACTGCAGAGCTCTCACCTGCCTGTAGTAACGCCGTACGTCACTGTGACCGACAATAACACCAGACCGAGGCGTTTCAAACAGATTGCTGCTGCTGCTGTAGACGCCCTCCACCTCAGGAGGATCCAGTCGCTCTAAGTGGGTGGTCCCCTCCAGGGACACGCACTGCAGTCCATCTCTTTAACGTGTCAGAGTGCACGACAATGATGTGAAAATGAGCACTTTCACCCAAAATAATGGAGATGACTTGACCGGCAGCGTGTGTGCACAGAGTGTGTGACTCATTCGCGCGTCGAAAATGTGTGGGATTATAATATAGTGTGCACCAAATATTAGTTCTCAGAATAGTGATAATGAAGAATCGTCAATGTGCACATTTAAAAGTAGCAGGGATTATGGGACAATGTTTAAATGGGCACCGGTAATCTGAGTTTGATTACATCCACTGTTTGATTACACAATAGATGTTATAATCTGATCAATACGTATACATGTCCGTCTAATTTAACTACATTACGTCATGATGTGACACCACGTCTTAATCTGAGTCTTAATTTGAGATTCATAATCTGTGAGATGCAATGTAATATTCTATTAGAAACTCATGTAAACTTTCAGTCAGACTATTAACATCATTCAGAGTACATGTTTTATGTATGTAATCTAATATGGCATTATAATCCAGGTAATACTGGATTATAATGCCATATTATAAACTCAGAATGCTCCATGTGTGATTATGGCATATTCTACAGAATATGTACAGAATACACAAGATATTAAGGAAAAAAAGTTGTTTACATAGCAGACTATTGTCTTAATCTGGTTAATATCAGAATACTGCAGTCTGTGTAAACATTGTTTGTGACGTAGTAATAGAATAAACAGAATTAATGTTTGTTGAGACACAATATCAAACCTGTTGCATGTCGCTGCCAAAATGTTTAGAAATCCTATCAAAAATAAGTGTAAAACAGTGAATGAATTCATCGAATGTGAGACACGCATGTATTTAGGAACATGAGTGTGTGTATGTGAGCTCTTTAATCTGTCCACTGGGGCTTTTACAGTTTCTGTGGGTATTTAACTGGGCTTCATAATCATTCATTCACTAGATGGATGGGAAAAAGGGCCTGTGTAGCCAAAGAGACTGGATCTTGACAAAATGATTTCTCAATGGAAGAGGGGCCTCATTAGCATAACAATTGTGGGAACTGCATAGATCTACTTTTTTCATGAGCACTGTAAAAAAAAAAAGAAAAGAAAGAAAGATAGAGGGTTAGATAGGGAGCTATTATAGTGCCATTACACAGACTTTACAGGTTTTTAAATCATTTTTATGTTGCCATGTTATCCATATTTCAAACATGCATAACTTGAACTAAAAAAAGAACAAATATTGATAAAATAATGTAACATTTTCCCTTTACAAATTATCTATCGATCTGTATGTGTTCTTAAAGAGAGAAGATAATGTTACTCAACAAATTATGAAACTTTGATTGATATTATAAAATGAGTTGACATTTTTAACTGTCAGGTTAAATGTTGGATCATTTATGTTTTTGCTACTAAAAAAAAAGTTAAAGAAACCAGTTAATTCTGTGTTTTTTTTAATGAACAAATACCCCTTTCACAGCATAACTATTCTGTTAATTATCCAATCCAACTTTATTTATAAAGCACTTCAAAAACAACAACTGCTGAAACAAAATGATGTACATCAGAGATAAATAAAATATAAAAACGTGAGACCTACTAGACATCAAAATAAACAATAAAATACTGTAGAAAGTATAAAAAAAAACACAAATAAACAAGTTATACAATAAAACTATAAAAAATACAAAACCAACGTCTCATACTGGGTCGAAAGCCAAAGAGTAAAAATGCATTTTGCGATGATGATGTAACATTATTTTCTTAATTCTTTAATTGAACAGACAAAATTATATATATTTTACGCTCCTCACGCTGTGGCACTTTATCCATGTTGTGTTGCTAAACAAGTCCATAATTCATTGTTTCATTGAGTGGACTCTGCAGGGGGTCCTCGCGTCACTCAAAGGGGGTTGCCAGAAAAAAAATAAGGAAGGCTATAATTCAGCAATTAAGTGAAAGAATGACAGTTCATCTGCCTCATTGACTATTTATTTACAACAAAAGACACTGTGCCTAACATGTAGCCTGTGGAAGGGGTGGGGGGTGGGGTTGAGGGGGTGTTCACATTAAAAACTTGTCACTTTATACAGTTTGTGTTAAAATATGGTTCGGATTTATTAAACAAAAGTCAGTGTTTGAATGTAAATTGAAATACATGATATTGGAGCTTTCTGGGGCTCTGGGTTAAACTGACTGTACCTTTAAAGAGTCCTGTCCCAATTACTGCCAAGCTCCGCCTCTGGAGCAGACATCCCATGAGTCATAAAGTTTGATGTCCTGCCCAAAGTTTAGACCCGACTGGGACAAAACTTTTTTCTCTCCCTGTGTTGAAAGTGAGCTGCAGAGATTTGTCCCACGAACCATGATTTGATTTTTTTCGTTCTAAGACTATTTTCTAACTTCTTTTTTTGTGAGTGGGACTCTTCTTCCAGCGGAGCGTTTGTTTTGTTTTTCGTCTTTTGTGTTTGCGTCTGCTTTTTTTTTTTTTTTCCTTTTTTTTTCTTTTGGAAAAAACTGGGGCCGGACGACAACACAGATTCCTGTGTGGAGTAGATATGCGCTTTGTTACATTCACAAGTATGCCAGCAAGAAACAACAGGGAAGCGCCGTGTTTCACTGCACATCTCGACAGCTAACACACACACAAGAAAGAGAAACGACTCAAACTGGTCAAAGTTTAGAATGACTCTGGATAAGTTGTGCTGAAGCGGCGTCGAGATTTCCAGATTTCCTCCTGCGTAAAAAAGTTTGGGAATTTGGCTCTCACTCTTCCCCACTCTTTTTCGCATGAGCTCCTAAACGCGGATTTATATTTATATATATATAAACAAGTTGGCAGAGTGTTTTGGGACAATGGATCCGAGCCAGCACAACCCTCCTGCCGGGCACCAAATCGTCCATGTACGCGGTGACTCAGAGACGGACCTGGAGGCGCTCTTTAACGCCGTGATGAACCCAAAAGGCACCATCGTCCCACCATCCGTACCCATGAGGATGAGGAAGCTGCCAGACTCCTTCTTCAAACCTCCAGAACCAAAGTCCCATTCCAGACAAGTAAGCCCGCCCTATCTCTCCTCTGCCCCTATTCCCAGAAATCACGGTGAAGGCCTATCCTGTGAGTGAGTGTGTGTATGTGTGCGCTCAGGCCTCTACAACTTGATACAACTCTGTTGTGTTGTTTATTTCTTTATATTTTCTTCGCAGGACACTATTTTAACATGAATTAATTCACACTCGTCTTTGGGTGAAGTTTCCCAACAGGCAACACCTGTTTTGTCAGGTTTACGCCTCAATGTGTCAGTGCGTAAAAGTTAAACCAAACTATCCAAACTGTGACTTCGCCACTTTTTCTATAAAAAAAACATGACGTTTTATCATTTAGTAGACCGAAACTTAGTTGTCAGACAGTTTGCAGTTGCACGGGACAAGTGAATGCTTCTTCTACGTTGTTTGTTTTGTTAGAGGTTAATAATCGCAGAGGAAATAAACTCTTCAAAAGTCGATCTCTTTTTTTTATTATTATTATTAGTCATACTGATGAAATCATATGATGGTTCAATCCGTCCTATTTCAGCCCCAATCCCAAAACAACTGTTGCTTGTGGTCCCTGTGGAGTTTTAGCGTCAGCGCCACTGCGCATGTGTTGTTATGCAGCTCTCTTCTGTCCCACACAGGAATCGGATCCCCCCTCCCCCCATACACACACACACACAGAGAAAGAGAGGGGTTACAGCTATTATTCTAAGGACACTGCATTGACTTCCATTCATTTGGACAGACTAAACAACAAACGCGTTAATGGCACAATTAAAGCTATAACCCTAATTTAACCTATCCACAATTCAAATCTTAACCAATTTCCTCAGAAACAACGTTCTGCCCCATTTGGACCAGGTTCTGGACCTAGTGGTCCTGACAAAGTCAGTGTTTATTTATTTAAGAAAAGAATAGGTCCTAAAGAGGCAACAAATTCAAGTACACACATATACACACATACACACACTCACTCCTCCCTGCTGTTACCCCTCCCCCACCTAAACAACACTCCAACATGCCTTCACATGCACATGAGTAAATGACGGATCTCCCTAACACGCATGTGAAGTGATTTGAGAAAGTGAGTGGAGTGTTAAATGTGTGTTATGTACAGTATTTAGACCGCACACCCTATTGACTGCTTTTCATCACGGATTGATCCTCTTGTATTGTTCATCATACTTGTGGGAAAGGGTGAAAAGTGGTGTATCAGCATTTCCCAAAACCGTCTGTCCTCAAATGTCTTCTGATGGCTACAGTGTTTGTTGGTTTACTGTCACACACAATGTCAGAAGAAGTTGACATCAGTGAAAAGGCCGAGTGATTATTCAAATATGAAAAAAACAGGTGATACATTAAGTAGTTTATTACAACTTGTGTGTCATCTATAGATTTTTAAATTCTTATAACCTGACCTGAAGTACCTTAAATCAAAGGAATACTTTTCATTTCCGCTCGTAACGATTTATGTGAGTTGTGTCTAAGACTTACGGACAATATTTTTGATATTTTGTACACTTTTCTTTTTAAGTGAATAATGAAGTGGTAAAAATATATTTTTTCAACATTTCTCCTTCAATTCCATCACAGGCAAGCACAGACGCTGGGAGCGGCGGTGTACTCACCCCCCACCATGTCCGCGCTCACTCGTCCCCAGCGTCCCTGCAGTTGGGAGGGGTTTCTGGTGGCTCCATGTCCGGCATGCCCCCAGCAGGTGCTTCCCCTCAACATCTCCGTCAGTCCTCGTACGAGATTCCCGATGACGTGCCCCTTCCCCACGGGTGGGAGATGGCCAAGACCCCTTCCGGCCAGAGATACTTCCTCAAGTAAGTCTGCAGGCGACACACAATGTCACTGATTCATGCAGTTTATTGTGAGTGAGTGTTTGAGCAGAGAAGATGAAGTCACCAGTAAACCTCAGCTTCACCATCAATAGTAACACTTCACATTATAGTACAGTCACAACATGGTATAAGTATGGTTATAATTCTGTAACAGAGCTATTATTATGGTTATGACATCTTATTTTTATTGTAATTTTCTGCTTGGTAGTTTTAATGGTGTGGTAATAAGAAGATGATATTGCCTTTCTTGTGACATCTAAGTATTAGTTTGGTAATGAGAATTGATGTGGGCGACCATCAGTGCCATGAAAATGTTTGGGTGATAATTACAATTTTATAAAGCTGAAATTCGTGCATTTTCATTGTTATAATCAAGAAATAAGATGATAAAAACCATAATATTACAAGTCTTACTGTTTTACCTATAGTGATATTTGTAATAAGGAATTGACATCGCTTCTCCTAAGTAAGACTGCAACTTGTCAAAAAGGTTGAGTGTAGGAAACTTGCTTAAAACCTGCTGTCGAGAAGAGTTGTTGTGGATCCACTTAGGGGAATGATTGTATTTAAAGTAGTCAAAAGTCATTCATGTATAATCTTTGTCACAAAAATAACACTTATCTTCTTTAAAGTCCAGTACATGTTGGTTACAAAGTCAAAATATTTACACAAGAATGGCAAAATTGACTCGTCCCAAGTCACCAAAGAAGTTTTTCTCAGTGTACATTAGGCCTGACAATAAGTGTGTGCGATGGCTGACTGACCCGTGTGCTGAGAAGAAGACAATTGCATTTGTTGCACTGTGGCGTTAGTCACTTTGGTGGCCTCTGAAAACAAGAGTGTTTTGAGGAGTTGCTGCTGCTGCTGTATGTCGTGCTACTTCACTTGTTCTCAGGTTTCATTGGAAACAATGGACCACTGTAGCTGTCCCAGACAGCTCTGCAAAACTCATCTCCCACCAAGCAGCAGATTTCTTCATCCACAGAAACGCTTTTAACTGGAGCAAATGATTCCTTTCAGGATTGATTAACGTTTCGATTGTTTTCAAATGCGTTGTTTGGTCTGTGAAATGTCAGAAAACAATTCAAATGTTGATCATTGTTTCCACAACCTCAGAATAAGTTTACTACCTCAGAGGAGCAAAGAAACCAGGAAATGTTCACAATTTAAAAAAAACACTGTGCTTGATAATTTGATTATCATAACAGCTGTTTGATTATTAAAAATAATAAAAGTTACTATTAATTATTAAATTATTAAAGCCGTTCAGTGAGAGGATGTATGGAATTGTTCATGGGATTGTTGTCTTTGTCAGTAGTCGAGCTTTCCATTGTTAAATTGTCCCAAAGTTCGTGGAACAGTCAGCTGCTCGTGTTTAGAGATGATCTGATGTTGAAAGTCGTCATCCTTACTCCCCTTCAAGACAAAATGTTGTCAGTTCTCGGAAATATCGTTCCCTGACACGGAGTCTGAACAAACATGATCGCCTCAAATTTGCTCAGATCAAAACAGAGCGAGCTTTCTGTACCAGATGTTTTAAGGTCTCACATCTGGACAACATCTGGCCCATTTGGGGGAGGCTTTTCTAAAATTGTACAAAAGGACCTGGGGGTAGGAGAGAGAGAGAGAGAAAACACTTTCCTCATAGTCTTGCTGTTAAGAAACTGACTGATCCTCTGCCCGACCAGACAGGGAATTCATTTTGTACATTAAATTAACGTTTTGATTGGAAGGCGTGGTCTTTGTGGCTATTATTACTATTATTACGAGTTACGTCATCATTTTTTTGTGTGTTTTTGGTAATTGTCAACACGCAACCTTTGTTCATTCTACTGCTTTAAAAGCAAAATAGGAAAGCAGAGCGTGAAAGTCACAAATGATCAGGACAAGATCAGCAAATGCAGTACATGTACATGTACAATGTACATAATACATTAAAGCCGCAATAAAAAACATAATACTAATAACATGTGTGTATTTTTATCAAGCAAAGTTATAAAATGCACAGTAGAAGTGAGCGTTTAACACACGTAGCAAATAATGAGTAAAGTTCCATTTAAATGCATTTGTCTAATGATTATTAAACTCTTGTCTGTTGTTTTTAACCTTAAATGGTCCCATTAAACTAAAGGGATCATATTATAGTCAGGGCCCAAACAAGTAGCTCTCCGCTAACAAGCAAAACTGATGTGGACTTATGGAATGGAAAAACAGCTGAGTACATGTTTACATGCGGAGAGTCGCTCACAGCGCTTGTGTTCACGTAAGGGGAAAAAAAAACCGGAGGAGAAATCTTCCACAGGGCGCACATCAAAGTGCAGATACTTGATATGGAATAAAGGCAGCCTCGGCCGGCACAGCTTGGGGAAAAGACACTCCCCTATTTATAAACAGGAGTTGTCTGACCAAGACATGTTGCAGAGCGAGAGTGTGTGTGGGTGGTGGATGGACTCATGAGTGGGGGTGGGGAGTCGGTCATTCGCCAGCAGAGCTGAGCTGAGAGCAGGGACTCACATTTCACCCAGTTGACCACTGTTGTCCTCAAAGATATATCAACTCAATAGTGAAAGTTTTTATTTAAATATATATATATATATATATATATATATATATATATATATATATATATATAATATATGTATACATATATATATATACATATATAATATATGTATATGTAAACATATATATACATATGTATATATCTAGCTGAATTCTCCTCCTGCTACAATCCAGGATTATACAGTTGGGAATGATTGGCCTTTGTGAGTCACAGCAGCTCTGTGGATGCAGATGTCTCACTCCCTTAAAAAAAAAAAAAATCATCCAAGGCTCCCATTTTTGGAATGAATGGAGCTGTGGCGCTGTGATGGTGCCTCTTTTGTGTGAATGGAGTTAAATGGCAGCCATGTGGAGACGAGTAGAAGAGAGACCGAGAGAAACTGCGGCCCTCCCTTTTGTCCCTAGCAGTGAAACAGTGATCTTTATTCAGTCCAAAGGCCTGTTGAGACTCATGTGAGCCTTCCCAAAATAGACAAATGGCTGACATGAAGTTTGAAGATGGTGGGGGAGAGAGAGAGAGAGAGGGCAGTGGCTTTCTACAGAGCTTTAACATAATCTTCACACCTGAAATGTTCAGCTGTGGAGTTTGCTGAAGTTGTAATTGTATTATTTTATGTCAGATAGTGATAATTACTGAAATGATTAGCTGATAATCCATCCCCAGTATGCCAGTAAACCTTGATAACACAAAAAAATCATAGCTGTTGCACTAATGGGAAAGGGGAGATTTTTATAAGCCTGCTGCAAATGTTTTGTTTTGTCTATTACTTAGAAAACACAACCCTGACGCTTGGAGAAGACTGGGAGAATGTCAACAAAGTCTGTTGACCTTTCCTCCTCTTTCTTGCAGCAGTTTGCTGTGGCCTTTGATTTATGGCAGTGGGGGCAGAGAGGTTGTGTCACCTTGCCTGGTGCTCAGATGGGGGGGAAGGGCTGGTCTCCAGGGTTGGGTCATAAACTAATGAAGGTTTCTAATTTAGACACACCGGTGAACCGGGAGGGGTAATCACTGTTTCCGGGCGCTTATTAAATGCAGCTTTGAATGAGCTTTTAGTCCGTGGGAAGTCAGCCCTGAGCAGGACAGAGAGAGAGGGAGAGCTTTGGGGGGAGCAGCCATTGTGTGCCCTCAGGGGCAGGTAGAGCTGTGTGTTGATGGACACTTTTGTCTTTCTTCAACTGGATTTTGAACTGTTTTTACGAGCCTGGTTTCCCACAAAGAGTCTTTTGTGTCTTTCCTATATATAACTTTTTGACTGTAAATAATAGAATTATTCACTTTGACCAGATATGATAAATCCGTTGCTATTTATATTTCTTTCCTATGGGTTTAAACTGTGTTGCTGGGACAGTAAACAGACTGATAGCTACACTATAGATTCCATGTTCTCTGTCTAGAGTTCCCTGAACATCTGTTGCACTAAGTAGATGTCAAGGCCCCTCATGAGGGCTGGACAGATAAAGTGTTTACTTGAACATTTATGTTTACAGTCTGTGTCGTTGTAAGTGCAGATTTGAACGATAAATAATAATTTTCAGCTGTCAGTTCCACCTCCAGCTTGTGTGAAACATAAGTGTTTTTTTATTGTGTTAGCATCCCCCACATTAAAATACTGCAGCAACAGTATCACAACCAGTGGCTTGGACTAATTTAGCACAAACCCCCCAATTTTGCTTTGTGATAAATACGCACATTGGCCGTCAAACTAAACTCTTGTGAGCTGACGCCACTCGGGCAGTCACAAATGGTGCCGGGAAGACCGGGCTGTGAGCCTGCGTGAAGCGCTCATTTGGAGCAAATTTGTGTTTGACAAACTTTTGGTTTATTGACCACACACAGACAAGACCCTTCCTGTTCAACTGGGGCCTGTCAGCTCAGTACACAAATGGGACTGTGAGAAAGTCAGGCTAGTGTTTACCAAAGTCTTGATGTAACACCTCTGTTCCAGACATCAATGCCTCCACTGTCACTGAGGGCATCACCACAGAGATGTAGTATCTGAGAAGTGGTCCCACTCAGGTGGAGTGTAGAGTTCCCAAAAGTACTCGCACTCATAGCAACTGAATAACAAAATAAAAACACATTTGTGTATTGGCTCTGTCTGTTGCTCTCTGTTGCCCTCTGTTGCAGTGTGCCCATATGTTGAACTAACTATTCAAACGTCTGTGTTTACAACAAATATTGACAAATGAGATATTTACAAATTTAGAGTCGACTATTTGAGAAGGAGATTGAATTGGGGGATTGGTGTGGCAAGGGCAGTAATGTAGATGCTGTACTAGACTACTTTTTATTTACAAATGGATCAACGTTCACACATTTGCAGTGAGTTTCCTCCATTTTGTGTCTGCGTTTGACCTTACACGACACCCATACTACTCTGTTTGATTTGAAAACAGTAAAGCGGCATCCATACTAGCACAACTCAAAATGCATATCACATCACTGGGCATTCTTACGGTGGTGTAAACAGGAAGCTGGTCATCTCCTCTGTAGTCGTTTGCTTACTATCAGAAAGTACAATTAAAGAGACAATGTTTTTGTGGATTTTTCTTTCCACTAAATTGTAGCCAATGACCAGTCAGGATGTGAATCAAGGAAAATGTCATAGTTTCCAAAGGTCTGTTTTTGCCCATCAGATTTTTATCATGGTAAAAACACCATGTTATTGTTGGTAGCAGTCATATCAGAGCAGACTGAATGAAATCAGAGTATTTTTGATGAAGTTTTACAGAGGAACTAGGGCAAAGCTCGTGCCTTGTGTCATAACTACATTAGTTGACCTGGTTTCAGTATCTGCTTAGGATGCCTCCTGGGTGTCCTCTGCCTTAGGTTTTGTGGTAAAATCCAACTGGGAGGAAATCCGGGGGAACATCCACAATTTACTGATTGGTTTATGTATCTCAGGTGGCCTGGAAACTCTTTGGGATCCCCCAGGAAGAGCTGGAAAGATGGACATTTGGATACCCTGTTTAGTTTGTTGCTACCTCGCCACAACCCTCCATAAGATAAATAAAACGGATGATCAAAAGAAACCAAAGTGGGGAATCCAAAGGGGTTCCCAGGCCAGTTGAGACATAATCCCCTCAGCGAGTTTTGTCTCTTTCCCGAGGTCTCCTCACATTGAAACCTTTCAGTAATAATCAGTTCCTAGTACTTGGTGAATTAGTTGCTTCATCAGGAAGCATGATGCTACAAACACCCCTTCAAAGGGAAACTTAAAGGGTCACAGAGGTCGCCCCAATAATCTCTCTTGATGATGCCCTGCTGATAGAAAGGCAGCCAGGCATCCCAGTCAACTAGAGTAGAAATGGTCATCCTCATCATAGAGGCCTGATTACATCTGGCCTCCCTCAGTGCTCTCTTTAGTCATCGGCTTTAACCACCTTCCAAGCATATACTCCTTGGGTGGAGCCCCTGTGGCCTGAGGATCCCATTTTTAACATTTGACAACTCAGCTGTGGGGTGTGTTTCATCACTGCTGAACACCCCATGGCTTCGCTCTGTTTTACACCAGCAAAACGCAACTTTTGACATCTGGCCTTGAAGAGAGACATTTTCAGTGGAATAAAGTGTCGGTCTGGCCTCAGATCTTGCATTGATCTGCTGTTTTTGCAGTTAACAGGGCTGACTTATTTTTGGACAGAACATTCTTCAGGACTGGATGTAAAAGCCACAGTTTCCATGGGTGTCAATAGGCCATCGTTCTTTGCAACATCCCATGCAGTACATCTATATATCCAGTGGGATCTACTTAAGCTTATTAAACCTTTGTTATGTTACTCTTTCAGGATGGAGACGATGGACTAGCTTCCATGCAATCAGTGCTAAATGAAGAAGTTTTTGCTAATGCTAAGAGGTCCCCCCCTTCCTCAGCAGGACACAGTATAAATAACGCTGGCACAATAAACGCCAGCTTTATAATTGGGCCATCAGTCAAGGAGATGTCAAGTGCCTGGGTGGATCAAGAGTCTTACTCTGTCTTCTACTTAGCCACACTTGGCCATGATGATAGCTTGTGCAAAAATTAGCAAGTAAAGCACCATAGTACAGTTACCCAACTTGATAATGGGTCATGTTTGAACCACAGTGCTTGCCTTTGTGTAAATGGCAGTAACTGGTCATTTACAGTTTTCTCTGAAGAAGCTAATGATGGTTTATGCCTTGCCTTTTGTGGTTCACTACAAAATACCAAAGATCAGAATTGAGCCCATCCACTGAAGTCTTGTTTCTCACTGTTTGGATGCATAGTCATTCATTTTAGACGAAATCATCTAATGATATTTTTTGAATTTTGGTTTACAAAAGAAAGGACATTATGTCACAACTGCTTTTTAAACAGAAAAAAGAGATTTGGAAGAAATGATGTGAAGCTACTATCTAATCAGACAAGGCTCGTGTGTTTGTAATTTGTTCCATCATAAAGATTAGCAGCATCGACTTGTTTGATCTCAATCGGTTACGTGATAAGCCAGCAGTAAAGTGGCTCCAGTGCCATGTGTCCATGTGCTCAGTATGTTACCATGAATACAAGCCAATCATGGCCACACTTCCATATGGAGACTCAAAACATGGTTAAAACTAGAGAACCCTCTTCTCAGTTTGAACAACCCAAATGGTTGCGTGTGTGGGAAAATCCTGTACGTGTAAACACTGTTTTCGAAAGCTTTTGTGTGGACGAGGCCTGACCCACAGCCATTTTTCTCTGTGTCCACTGCCCTGCCCTGGGGGCGCAGTTTGGGGGCGTTACAACCGTGGCTGTCATGCTGAGCTCACTGTGGTGTCAGAGATGTGTAAAGACAACATCGAGCAGTTGTGACCGTGGAGGTTGCAGATCATCAGCAATTCCTAACAGCAACTGGTGGCCTCCAGCCGTCCCAACAGTTGCTATGACATTGTTTTGTTTTATGTTTCACCTCCCGGAAGCACTGTATAGCCCTAGCCATATAGGGTTGGTGTCAGGTTGGGTGAATGGATTATCTTTTAGTTTTAAAACCTAGTGATGAATTACTGGCTCTTGGTAACTCATTTACCAATTCTCTCAGTTCCCACACACAGTGTTCGTTGAATACAATGTGGCATTGACTTGGAGTGTGAGGATTATATCACCAGATTTTTTGATTATCATTGTACACAAGCTTTGTTTTGATTGAGTTGAGCAAAAAAAAGTTAGAGTTTCAATCTAGTGTTTGACGGAAAATTCAATATTTGTACTTTCATCTGTACCAAAGGAAGAGCAACTTAATGATTGGATCAGAGACCTTGGAGGTGTTGAGTTTGTATTTTCACATTGATGTTTTCCACTTTTTTGTTCGGCATTGGTGTACCAGGATCTGCAGGCCTCTTATTTACGATAAAGCCTCCCTTCCCTACCCTCATCCCAGTGCTCGTCTCCCAGTCTCCTCCCCTGTTCTCCCCTCCCCTCTATAATAAATGTCATAGTTTCCAGAGTGGGAATGAGGCAGTGAAGGGGGTAGGGCGGGCACTTCTTCGAGTGTAACAGGACCACAGCAACTCGTCCAGCCAATAGAAATCAGAGGGATTGCTTCCGTAGATGTTTTTACCTCTTTTACTCTTTTTTTTCTTTTCTGTAGTTGTCTTGCCCCACTCACTGTGACCCCTCTTTCTCAAGGGGCCCCTCCAGTCTGAGCAGTTCCAGCTATTTTGCTTGGTTTGCGGTGTTTGTGCGTGTGTGTGTGTGAGGGCTGGGGGAGGGTTTTGGTGGGGGGGGGGGATTTGGCAGCTTCTTTGATCAGTAAAGCATAAACAAGAGGGGGCTTCAAAATGGGTTGCATTGTATGGGAGGGGGGGTGTGCTGAGTCAGGCCCTCTCGCTCTCTGGCTTGGGATGGAGAGCAGACAGGCAGGCTGGGATTACCGCAGAGGCCAAGAGAAACTATCCGAATCTTTCACTTCACCCAGCTGTTCCAAAATCTGGAGCCAATGGCGTTTTTGGATCAAATTAACAGCGAGTTGTAAATAATCACTGTGGGCAGAAGAACACACCCAGAAATGTGATTATAACGGGGGGGCTGGCAACAGACGGCATTAACTCTTTATTTCTGTCATGTGAAGTTATTCAGCCACTCCTGTAGTGTCATTCTAAGAGTCGGGGTGTTGCACAAACAAGCTGCAAGACTTTAGTGCCTGTTTGTTTGAGATGAGGGAGGTCTCTTAAATGGGATGGTTTAGAAAAAACAAAAAAAAGGACAAGTGAATAGTGGGGTTTTAGGTCGTAGCTCAGTCTGTGCCTTTGTCAAGCAGGTGAAAGCTTTGTAAATGTGGCGCCAGATTGTTAAAGCCCCTGACACTCCACAGCGTCCGAGCCGCTTCCAGGAAAAAGGACCCCCTGCGTTGAGCCCTGGGACTGACCCTCCCTCAATAGAGAGGGTCCTGCTCGGGAGAGGAGGGCTTCCTGTATTAGCTTTCCATCTTAATCAAGCAACAAGTACCAACAAAGCACTAATTATCAATGCCCTCACAAAATGCAACACAATGTCCCCTCCCCCCAACTCCCCACTCCCGTCCCAGCAAAGACGAAGCATTAAAATAGATGGAAAAGCATTGTTTGGTGCCACAATAGTTGTTTTAAAACCAATCATAGCCTCCTGGAAGACATTTTCTAAGTATCTACAGTCACACGTGTATGACCCTGCTCTTGTTATTGGTTGTTTATTATATTATTTTATAGTTAACACCCTTTTTCCGTGAGAGTGATTCTGCTAAATGTAAGAATGACGGCCTTGTGTGAATGTGGCCATATTGTGTCATGAGTTCATATGGAGTCCCAAACAGATACAGCTGAGTTCATTTTCCAGTAACAGTTGTCATTTACAGAAAAGTGAGGGGACACTTCTCATCAAAGAGCTTGTTGAAACTGCTCTGAGTCATCACTTCCTGCATGTGACCTGTTTGTTTTTGCATTGATATGGCCCTTAGTTTGGACTTATCACGCTAGAAATGTTCTTTTTAGTGAATGAATGAATAATTTCTATCTGTCTTGCCTTCTTTCAGCCACATCGATCAGACCACCACTTGGCAGGATCCTCGCAAAGCTCTGCTACAGATGAACCAGGCTCCTCCGCCCAGTTCTGTGCCAGTCCAGCAACAGAACATCATGAACCCAGCTAGTGGTGCGTACATGTTATATATACAATTTGATTAGACTACAGACTCTGTATTATTTATTTCAATCTCTCTTTTCATGGTGTTGAATCTTTTTCCATTTATTTTCCCCCTTTTTTATACAGTACAATATAATGGTGGAAGCCAAGAGCTGTGCAGTCTAGTTATTACATGTCACTGAGACTCAGTGTACCTCAGATCTGTCCATGCAGTTGGAATTTGCCCTAGGTGGAGTAAGACAGGAGGCAGAACGTGACAGGTCCTGTCAGACATGTTTGGGAGCTCTGTGACTCACAGATTACAGAGTTCACAGATGAAGCGTTTCTGTATCTCTCAAATCGTCACTCTGCTGTCCACCTATGAGTAAATCTGAACAAAAAAAAACAGCAACAACAATAGGCCTAGCCTTTGAGCCCCAGTAGCTTATTTACCTGCTTCCTTCACTAGAATATGTTGAATATGAGTTTTTAGTGCTTACAATTCTTTTTGTTGTCATCATTATTATTCTTCTGACAATTATTTTCGCCATAAAGTGATTTTGGTTTTTGGCTACTTGTTCTTTCTGAACTTATTTGTTTGAATTCTGTTTTTTTTGTTTGTTGGGATGTGTATTCTCAAGTCAAACATTTAGATTTAGAGTAGGTTAAAAGTGAACAAAACTATTCATGAAACACTCGTAATAGTTGGCGATAAATGTAGTCGTTGATTCATTAATCTATTAAGAATCTATTAAAAGTCATGGCACTAAATCGAATTTCTTAAAGCTAGACTAACAGTCTGGACTCAGACTGACTTAAACCTATTAGAAGTACTGATAAAAGCCAGTACAGAGAAGAATAAGACAACACGGACAAAAACAATGGTGAAATTCGAGCCAGTTCTTTTTTCTATTGATGAGAAGACCGCACTGTCAGCTTAAAGTAAAAGTTCATGAAAGGTAGGAGGGCTGGGTAATGGCACTTGACATGCTAATAACGAGCTGCCATCTAATCCGGAAACCTCCTAATAGTAACACGCCGAAAGAAGAAGGCAAACTGTCACCTATAGTGTAGCAGAGGAGAACACACTTCATTCAGTAAATTGATTCCCCACAAGTGCTTGTATATTGGGAGAAGGACAGTAGTCCAATTGACCTGCTTGGTTGACTTCGACTTAACTGTGCATGGAAACGCAAGACTTATTACCTGTTTACCCTCAGGTCCTCTCCCTGATGGCTGGGAACAAGCTATTACATCAGAGGGAGAAATTTACTTCATCAACCACAAGAACAAGACCACATCCTGGCTCGACCCACGACTTGACCAACGCTATGGTAAGTCTATTGTGGGGTTTGTAGTAATTTTAGTTCTTAAGGTAAAAAAAATAAAATCATCAATTAAAAAAAAAAAAAGTGGTTTATTATTAGCCATATCACAGTCCAATGTAAAATTATAATATTCATATTTGACATAACAAAGGAGTGTTACGCCATGAACTTTTTGCAGCTCTATCTAATCCCAAAAAAGAAAAAAAACAGTTTGTTCACTTCAGTATGACTCATAGTTTATTTCACTAAACTATGACTAATTTGAGTGACTAAATTGCACAATTGTTTAGTTGAAACTGCATATCACCGACGCGCCACCGTCATAATCTTCACCTAACCTTTTGTCAGCCATTTTAGTGTTAGAGCAACAGCTGAGTTGGCCATTAATCCCCGGGGGCCGAGCTACAGTTTGACAGTTAACTTTCAGTGTGTGGTGGCCGGCGCTGGTGAATTAGTGACAAGGGGCCGCATACATGTGTTGAGACTCTGTGGCCATGGGAATGAGCTAATCCCCTTGTGTGCCAGGAAGACTTCCAAGAGATGAAGGTTCCTGCTTATGTCACTCTGACTCATTTACGCTTCAGGTGCCATCCCTTCATTAGAGCGGTGTTCTCCTGGGTAACTCAGCCTGGTTCACAAAGTCAATATGAATAAATAAGCACGCCGCCTGTTATCCTGTTTGATTTGAGTGTTGTGTTTTTGTCACGTCAAACCTCCTTGAGGACGTTTTTGTCTTTCCTGTAAGAAACTGTCCAAACTGCTCTAGAGGAAAGGCAGGAAAGTTTAATACAGAGTTGTAAGGCTAGAGGGGCAGCTGCAGAGAGATGGCGGCTCTGGTCGGCAAAGCTTTTTGAAGATTTACAAGTCATGAACACACAAAGCTGCTAGGCCCCTGAAAGCGAGTGTGGGGAAGGGGAGGGATCATGTTAACTCATTATTTGCCATTAAACATAATTTTCATTTGTGCAAATCTGTTCATCATTTGAAGTGCGTATACGTGTTAGACCTGTCATTAAGTTGTGTGCTATACTTTGGAACATTTAGATTTTTTTTTTAGAGAGACTTCTCTGTGCTTCAAACAACGTGATATTTGATGTTTTGAACAAAACCAGAAATTTTCTCTTGGGTAATTTGTACGTAAATTTTTTCTTACTCGTGCATCAGAATGTGCATGAGAAATGTCCACACACTGCTGTTATGTAGGTCTCCAATCATAAGCCAGCTGCTTTGATAATGGAGGCTAATTTGAGCTTTGACAAGAAAAGCAGCAGAGCGCCTTTAACTGAAGGTTGCTGCCGGCTGGCTTTCCCCTGCGTGAGGCCCAGTGCGAGCACAGCCCCATCCTGCTGCAGCTCCAGACAGACTTGAATCTCTGCCAGGCCTCTTTATTCTGTGGTCCAACTCTTAATCTGTTCCAGACCTTTTCAGTCAAAGAGCTCCAATGTGAGAGGGGAGGTGGTGGAGGGGCAGGGAGAGGCAAGGTGAAAGGGGGGGAAAAAAAAGAAAACAGAGGAACAGAGGGGAAAACACAGACGGGATAAGCATGCATCCTCTTTAAGATCCAAAGAGGTGGTGAGCAGCGAACAAGCCGAGAGTGCATTGTGGCTGAGTTCAAAAGGGGCCTGGCCTGTGTGGATGTGTTGTCCTCTGCACACACAACTATGGGGGGGGGGGAGAAACACTTGTGTGTGTGCAGGAAAAGACAAATTCACGTGGGAAGTGTACGGTTGTGCTTTGATGCTTTAATGTTTGCCATTCGTCAGACACACTGCTACGTTATCTGTCATGTGATGTTTTTCTGCCTCTGCTGTCAGAGCGTTTCACTGTTTTTTTAATATCAATGTCATTACACTGAAATGCTCACAGTTATAAGCCAGTGTAAAGGATCGCTTCTGATTTTTTTTCTCTTTCTCCTAGAGGTATTTTTTCATATAAATAGAGCTGATAAAAAAATTACTACTTTTGTTTGTTATATTGTTTATTCAAAAAACTATTTCCATAAAAGGGTTGGATCATGACTTGAGTAACAATCCATTCAATTTTAGAGTGGATCAGATTTTTTTTCACTTTTTTTAATGATATACCGTGTGTTCTAACGGTACCTTGTAGTTTAAATGTTCAACATTAAGTAAAGGTGTAAATGCTTTTCATTTTTTTTGTATCAGAAGAAATATTTGCCCGTACTTTTACCAAAGTTGAAAACACTGGTTGTGAGTTTGCAGATGCAAAAAAGGGGACCAGATTTCCTCCTCTTCATTTGTTCACCATATTTTAGAAAATACCACCTGAGGGATGAGCAATGAGTGAAAAGCAAGAGTAGGGATTTATTTTGAGGCCGATGTTCCTTCACAGTTTATAATCTAGTTATCTAGTTTATAATCTAACTGTCTGGGACAGGACATCATTTCCTGAAGTTCTCCATTTTAGGTGATCTTAAACTGGTAGTGTGTGATGGGATGCCTTTTACAATGACACTGTAGTAGTGTAGAAGTAGTATGTATGTGTGTCGATGGAGGGATATAATCTTGTGGAGCAGTTTCTGTTGTTTTTGTAGTGTGAAAGCGCCACAAAATGAGGTTTGGAACAAGCTCAAAGTAAATGTTTTGGTACAAAAACAATGTCTCATTTACCTGTGATAGGTCGCAGGCTTTGCCTTGGAACAATGTTTTGATAGAACCTCTACCAAAGAAACTAAAATGGTATATTATTTTGTTGGGTCATTTGGATGAACTGGCCCTTTAAACAGGAACATCCTGCTGATAATTTATACTGGAGTTGGAAGAATGAAAAACTTTCCATCTTATTGTCTTTCAGAGCCAGGTCAACACAGACTGCCTTCACTCAGACCATACTTGAGTACATGATGATAAAGCAATGTTTGTTTTTTATCCAGACTTTTTCTCCTCTTATCTGCACACAACATTCTCCCAAGGGCCCTTTTTTTTTTTTTTTTTTCACCAAAAACACAAATGTGTTTAATAGAAAGCAGGTCAATATTTACCAAGCCTTTAAAGCTGCTTTTGCCCTGCTCTTATACATAACTTCCCACAGCTGGCACAGACACACCCTCACCTCTACCTGCCCCAGGTGATCTTGTGTTGTAATATGCCTGCCAGTGTGATTGTGTGATAAGAGCCTATGTTGCTGGCTCGTTGTGTTGCAGGAGTGCGTGAAGAAGACAAAAGGCAGACGGCATTAACTTGTCTCTTATCTGACTGGCCCACCAGCTATCACCACCTCTATGTGCTGCTGACTTCTACCACCCCTTTGAGGCACACGCACACACACACACGCACACACAGTGTTCGGTGCCTGTACTGACCTCCCTTTAAGCTATCAATCTGGCCCTGGACTGAACCCGTCCTTCGCTGCTATCTTGCCTGCAGATGTAATTCCCTGCTTGGATATACTTGCTGTGTTTGTGCATAGTTTCTTTCCAGTAGCATAAGTTAGTGTGAGCTGTTTTTGAGGTGGAGGTTCAGCAGAAGGGTTGCACTCTTGGCGTTCATACATACATAGTGCATTTTTGGACCTCTTTCTCGTCTGTACATGTATGTGTATTAGTGGTATTTTGTGCCTAATACCGTGAGCAAAATGAGTCCAGTACAGCTTCTTTTTATCCCCTTTAAACAATGAATTTGTGAGATCCAGCCATTTTCTCTGCTCCCATAAAGACAGAAAGCATGACACGGCTTAACACGCGTTTGCTTCTTTTATAGTGGAGGAATTCCCCCAAGCAAAATTACACTATATTTTGCTTAAATTAAAGCTGTAAAAGTTGTCACATTACCAGAGTGGGTCACATCTCTCTTTACATCCAGTGTTAAGTGAAGAATTAATGTGAAATTTAGGGTGTATGGATCATATGGGATTTCATTTTTTCACACTCAGACTTTGTTAAATGTGTGCTATCGTAGGGAGCAATCAGTCTTTATACAAAAAAAACAGAATATATACTGTAGAATAACTCATCAATGATGTTAATCAGGTATCACATGAACAGTACTTTTTATTTGTTGTCCTCTTTTAATGGCCTTTGGCTATGTACTGTATTCATACCATAATTTATTTGATCTTATTTATCATTTATTCATGCAGTTGAGGTGCATACAGAGAGGACATTCATTACAAAGGGCAATAGAAACCCACAGGCACCCACATTACAATAAAGTAAATGAGCTGGTGCACAAAATAAAGGCTGATGATGGTGATCGGATATGTTTGTCCAGATTACCAGAACTCGTTCATATGAAGGTAAAACTAAGTAAAGAATGTCAATAATTGTCAGTTAAAATGATGAATGCACAAGGAAATGAACGATATCTGTTAGAAACTACATTTGTTATTTTGACGTGGTCTTGTGTGTTCGTGGATCCCTCTCCGTCCGCATGTCTGATGTACGGCCTTCTTCGTAACCGAGGCCTTAACAGATGTACAGCTGTTGACAAGGCTTATGTGCAGCACTTGAGAGAACAGTTAATGGTGCCCTGATGGTGGAGAGATCCAGCTACAGAAAGACCTCAGTATCTGTCAAAGATAAGCAGGGAGAAGTGAAACAGTCTCCCATGGATCACTGGGCGTGTGTGTGTGGGAGAGTGGAGGCTGATCCATGACTGTGTGTGTGTGTGTGTGTGTGTTTGAGTGCATGTGAATGTGAATGTGTTGGGGTGGGGTTGTTAGGGGAGGCAGCATGAACAGAGAGGGGAGGGAGGAAGGGAGGGTGAGACGGAAGGCAGGGCAGGGCAGAGTCCTCCTGAGCTTCCCATGGAGAGCCTAGAGCCGCGGTTCATTCAGCGGGTGAGATAGTGTAAACAGTGATTGAATGGTGATGAGAAAGGTGCCGGGGTGGGCAGGGACAGCACAGAGAGAGCTGGCCCCGCATGAAAATTGTGCCCTCGTCAAGGCTTTGTTTTGGTTGGTACTTTCGGGCGCATAAGCAAACAGTGCTCCTCATTGGTCCCGTGACTGTTACACCCCTTGTGGTCAAGCACATTTGCTTGTCTTTCCTCTACTGTGGTGATAAAACGTGTGACCTACTTTGCATACATAGATTACAGCATTTGCCGTGTTGCCTTATATGCTCGGGTGTTTTGTGTGGCCACCCCCGCCGCAGTGAGGAAAACAAAGATTTCACTGGGGAGCAGCTGTGTTTTCAGTAAACACACTTATTTCTGACATCTAGTTAGCTTGTTAGTGCACAACGCAAACACATTTTGTCGGGGCGAGGAAACTTTGAAGCACAAGCAGGAGAGCGCCACCGTGTTTACCCGCGTAGGTCTCTTTTAGTTTAATGCGGCTGATTTGCATAATGCTCCTCACACTGCATTCATTAAATCAGCTGCAGTGAGACCATCAGGCCAGAGCAGGGAGGACGTGAGTTTTGAGGAATAATCTGTGATTTGTTTAGGAGTTGGAGGAGAGAGAGAGAGAGAGAGAGAGAAACACACAATGAAAGGATAAGTCACGACTGATGCAATGTACCAAACTAACAAAGCCTGTCTTAGTCAGTGAGTGGGAGGGGATCAGGTCTTACAGGAATAGTGATTGCTTCAAACACTCGGTTGAAAACTTGAATTGGGACTTGCCTTGTCCTACTCAACCTGCTGCACTGGCTCTTTTTGCAAGTTCAACACGTAGGCAAAATGTTCAAGTTGTCAGGCTTGTTAAACCGAGCATGAACAGGTGTAGTTGCGGCGGGTGCGTTATATTTAAATACAGTAGGATCTTCTATGTGATGTCTTTTTGACATTCAGTTATTCATTGTCGGTGTTTCACTGTTTTTTTGTGATGAGATTTGTTTTAAATAATTCAAATTCAACTGCACATTTGCAGAGGACATCTGTACAAGAGAGTGTGCATGTCTTAATTCTTACCAAAGAAGAAATAACGTACATAAATAAAACACCACAACAATCAAATTCCCTGGGTTTTCAGACAATGTAATACAATTCTAAAGTTTTCTGTCAGTCGCCTGGCCAACATGGATATCATTTTTCTAAGTATGGAGGTAAACAAGAAATGACAACTTAAGGAAATGTTAAACCTTGAATCAAAAGAAAAGGTCTGTCTTATACCAGCCAGTTTGACACCCAGCATTTTTTCACTGTTCTTCAAAATAAAAGTCTACTTTCAGATTTGGCCATTCTAACCTTAACCATTAAGCTTGAATCTTTTTGCACTAGCAGCAAGTGTGATATTAAATAAAAACAATCAGTGTCTATAATTCTTTTTTTAAGACATTTCTTTAAAAAAAAAAAAACATTAGCCAATTATTAATATCTGTTCTGTGGTTATGATTTTTTCCCCTTTGTATATTTACAGAAGTCTCTAAAATGGTTTACAAAATACATGGAGATGAAATAACATAACATGAAATATGTTTAAAGCAATGATTAAGACTGAGCTGTAAAAGTTAATGAAGGAATCTTAAAATCAGTCCTAGCAAAGCAACATCTAGGCAGATACTGTATATGCCCTGCACTTGTTGTAAATGCTTGGCGTTGTCTTCTTTTCTGCAGCCCTGAATCAGCAGAGGATGACCCAGAGTGCCCCGGTGAAACAGGGAGGCCCGCTGCCCCCCAGCCACAGCGGAGTCATGGGAGGCAACAATCAGATGAGACTGCAGCAGATCGATAAGGAACGCCTGAGACTGAAGCAACAGGATCTGCTTCGGCAGAGACCACAGGTCAGGAATCAGAGCTCAGATATCTCAGAAATGTTCAGAGGCCTCACAAAGGAATCGAAAGCGTTCCCACGTGTGCGTCAGTACATCAGTGCAGAGGCGCAAGACACTGGACCCACAATTGCCCACTTGATGAATGTGAGGGGCTCCGGCAAACTGTTTATGTAGCGGAGCACAATATACATTTTGATGGCTCTTTAAAAATGAGTCATAGGTATCGTGGTGGATGTTGGGCCTCTTTGATGTGCCGTTATTATTATACCGCCCCGCAGTGAAGCACTAGCCGTGAGTCATCTGTGGTAATTTTATCACTTCCTAACGGTGATGTGTCACAGCGCCGCCCGCCTACACAGGGTGGTGCAGCAGAGGACAAGCATTTACTTAAGGCTGTGTCACAACAGCAGAAACTGAGGTTTATGGTTATGAATGGCAGCGCCGCTGACTTTGTTTACTGTGACAATCTCGCAGGTTGTTTAAAGTTCACTGTTTAGGAAGTGACCCGAGTGAGTGCATGCACCTCGGGCTGTAAAGCGAGAATGATAAAAGTTGTACCGAAGGCGGCTTGGAGCACATGTGTTTAACTAACCAGGTTAATGGTAACTCTGTGAAAGGTCATTATGGGGTAAAGGGAGGCTGCTTCTGCAACTCTGTTTTTGTTTTAAAATGCATTACATCTGCTACAGTGAGGACTTCTGTCCTCGCGTCAGCTTTCATCTGGACGGACAGAAACAGTGACCTTTTGGTGCTGCAATTGTGTCGTTAACACACACACTTATTTTACTAAAGATGTTTCCTTTGTAGTGTCTCTTTGGCATTATTTCCTGAAACTACATACAAATACTGATAAGAAAATCTGCTTCCTGTTTACACCTGCATGCACACGCTCAGTGTATCTTGGGTTTTTTATGGGTACTATGGGTGCAGATGCTTGTCATGCCTGGACACACATTTATTGTTTTAAAACATAGCACGCACATATTATAGTTTAAGCACAATGTGATTTACGCTGAAAGCTTTCTCCCTTGGTTTTGAAAAAAAAAAAAGAAACGCTTTTCAGACATACACCAAATTCTTCTTTAAGGGCTGCGTGCGTATAGGAAAGGAAACGTCCTGCCACAGCCCTCTTGTCAAATGTCCAGAAAATGTCCAATTTAGCCCGTGCAAGAACACATCAAAGAAAAACGGAACAGCACATCAGACCCAGACAGTCTCCCGCTGCGTTTCCTCGTATGTGAGCGGCAGACTGTCCATACCAGAAAATGTCCAATGCCCAATCTTTTTTCCAAACGTTTGGCATTCATGTCTAAAAACAGCTGAAGTTGTTAAATCCTCAGTCAAACCTCAGGCAGCCACACTTTCCAGTTAAAAACAAAAATCACAGTGGAAAACATTTGAAGAGCCCCTCTATCAGGCTACAGTCCAGCAATACCCCCAAACTCCTGTTGACCTTTTTAGACACAACGCTACACGTTTGTTACACGACTTACGGAGGTTTTACTCTTCAGAGTATTAATACAGGAGGAAATTGTGCAGCCCTGATGCCTGTGTAGGGAGTTCAGCTGAAAGGCAAAAAGTTGCCACACCCAGATGTTTTCCACATGGCAGAACTGAGACGATTGGGTAGCGATGTATTTGTCTTCCTGATAACAGCTGATGCTCCTCCAGTCATGTATGAAAAAGGCACAGAAGCTTACATATTTCCTTGTCATGACCAGATTGTTTGCATGTGTGCACAGGATTGTGGGATAGATCTCAAAGGAAGAACCTTCGAGCTAAATTAGGGCCTTTTATTTGTGGTCTTGCTTCAGGACACTGTCCAGCTTACACCAACAAAAGCTATCTCCAGCCACTTCTAGAATGGCAAGAAAAAACATGTTATCTCGTCGGTTTCCTCCTCTTAGCCATCTATGGCCCTCAAATGTCAGTGAGATCTGAAAAACACAGCAACGCCGGTCAAATCAGTGCAGCTTCCGGCCGGAGCGCTCAGAGGGAAGGAGGTGAAAAAAACATGACTTCATATCCTCGGCCTTATCTGATACAGCATGTGTAGAAAACAATTGTCTCCAAACTGAGGTCGGCCCCCTCATGTAATCTGACACTCTGCATGGGCAGAAATGGAGAGCAGCCATGTTGGAAGTGTCTGTGTGTGTGTGTGTGTGTGTGTGTAACTCCTCAATCTAACTTGTTCGCTCTGCAGTGTCGGAGGAGCAGCGAGCGAACACGGCAGATTCAAAATATTTTCATGAAGCTGTAGCTGCTTATAATTAGCGTCTGAGGTCGGGGTGGGGTTGATTGTGTTGCTCATTTTTGTTGCACTTTATCTCCCCCAGGAGCTCGCTCTGAGGAATCAGCTGCCGACTAGTATGGAACAAGATGGCAGCACAATCCCAGTGTCCTCCCCTATGGCCCAAGATGCCCGGACCATGACTGCCAACAGCTCTGACCCATTCCTCAACAGGTTGGTGCGACGTGTAGAAGCCAAAACCACATTTTTTCGCTTGGACAGAGCCATGTCCGTGCTCCCACCATTCGAGCTCCGGCTCAGCTCAGCAGCCATTATGTGTCGGGAATCCGAGCTCTGCTGTTTGAGTATGAGCTCTGGTCAGAGCTCCCTCAGTTACACAAGTAGTAAAAACAGAGGGCCAGTCTCTGGGCTTAACCCTCTTCACATGGTTATGACTCATTCAACACCAGCAGCTCTCGCTGTGCTGGAGTTCATTGCACAATGACGACCTCTGGTGGCCACCTGCTGCAATAAAGGCAAACTGTGCTTAAATGGTTTTTGCAGCTCAGGGGGAAAAAAATGACTAAAAAAAAAAAAAACAACCAAACTCCAACAATTTGAGTCGATAAAAGCAGATTTGAAACAGCTGCAATTCAGCGACTGACGGGATCTTTTTCTCGCTTATCTGTGGACACTGCCCCGTGTTAGACCGGTCAATAATTCCTCGCAATTCAGGCTGTAAAGGGACAAAGTGGAGGAAAGCTGAATAGCAAGCAGGCCATGAGAACATGTGGTCCAGTCAGTAGACAGGCCAACCTAATCTTCCCTCCTCCCTGTTGCCTCCACTCCCCTGCTCTCACAATGGCCTCATTCATCCTGCCTCTGCCATACTCTGCCTACATATTTTTCCTCTGCTAATTAGTATAGGCTTGTCAAATGTCTCTCTCACACCCTCTTTGTCTCTTTTGCCCCTTTCATTGTTGCTCTTTTTTTTTTATATATCTTATATATTCTGCAGCAGAGGGCGAAGTAGTGCAGCTCAATTTCAATGGTGTCACTGTGAATTAGCCGCCACAGTTATTCGAATGGATGTAAATGTTGAAATGTGCAATGTATGGAGATGTATGGTCTCCTCAGGGGAACCGGGGTCCGTTAGTCTTCTGCTTGTGCGCTTTCAATAAGTTTAATAACAAAGTGTTTTATATAAGTTTAATAACAAAGAGTTAGGTTGCAAAGTAGAATTGCGAAGATCAGCGAGGTCATCTTATCCACACACCCCCCCCCCCCCCCACACACACACACACACACACTTTTTTTGTCCTCCAGTCTGATGAAAATCATGAAGTTTGTGCTGGCATCTGTGTAGACCTCTGAGTGCAGCTTCTCTTTATTTGTGTGTTGTACAGCGGGACCTATCACTCCAGGGATGAGAGCACAGACAGCGGCCTGAGTATGAGCAGCTACAGCGTCCCACGCACTCCAGATGACTTCCTCAACAGTGTGGACGAGATGGACACAGGTGAGGCCGGACTCCTACACCGTTTAACCGCACAGCCAGTTCATTAGAAACCCTGAGTAAACTTAAGGCCTCCACCTAACACATAACACAAGGATCATTTTGAGCAAAGAATATCAGTTCCCCAGTCTTCTTCTGTATTGATTAT